>NW_019154152.1:635150-740474 GCF_002288905.1 Enhydra lutris kenyoni | reverse complement strand
TGTGATCTCTCTCTGTCAAATAAATAAATAAAATCTTTAAAAAAAAAAAAGAGAGAGAGAATAAATCATCATAGACTTCATAAAACAAGACATGAGGGAAACGAAAACATCTTAGAGGAAATGCGTCTTAGAAGAAATTTTTCTCTCTGGCTCCCCACATTTTTATAATTATACTTTTGAAAATTTGGGGTGATTTAATTTTTCTAAGCATGGTCATAGGCTTTGCCATTGTTCTCTTGTTCAAAGCAAGAGGAAGAAAATTCAGAGTATTTACAAATGCTAACAAAGGCAGATGTGGGGAGATTCTGGGAGAGGAAATAGCACCAGTAAGCTTCCACCAGTAGAGTGGAAGCGGTGTTCAGATAAGGGGAATGAACTTCTCAAACTCTAGATTCATGCCAGGGAGCATGGCACAAAATGAGGACAAATGAAGTAAGAAGGGCATTGGGGAGAAATTTTATGAAAACCCTTGAATACAATGGTAATTTTGTATTTTATCCTATAGATCAGGGATTTTCAAACCATTTTAGCAAGAGAATGTCATTTGGTTCTGTTTTAAGTAGGCTCCACGCTGGGCCCAACGAAAGACTTGAACTCAAGACCCTGAGATCAAGACCTGAGCTAAGATTAGAGTCCAACACCCAGCTGACTGAGCCAGCCAGGCGTCCCAAATGAATTTTGTTGAAGTAGAATTTAATTTGCCTGAGATCTCTACACTGCAACCCCCCACCAACTCATTTTTACTCTATGGCCCAAGTGCTCTTTTTATTTTTATTTACTTTTTTTTTTTCTTAAGAGAGGGGAAGAGGTGGGGAAGGGCAAAGGGAGAGGGAGAAAGAGAATTTTAAGCGAGCTTCACGCCCATCATAGAGCCTGATCTCACAACCCTGAGATCATGACCTGAGCCACAATTAAGAGGTGGATACTTAACAGACTAAGTCACGAAGGCACCCCCCAAGGGCTCTTTTTATTTTTTTCCTAAGATTTTATGTATTTATTTGAAAAAGAGAGAGCACAAGCCAGGGGAATGATCAGAGGGAGAAGGAGAAGCAGACTCTCTGCTGAGCAGAGACTCGGATGTGGGGCTCTATCCCGAGACCCTGGGATCAGGACCTGAGCTGAAGGGCAGACACTTAACTGACTCATCCACCCAGGTACCCCCCAGGTTCTCTCTGTAAAGGAGCAAATCTGATTATCTCACATCTTCGGGTGCATTTGTCAAAGAGGTCTTATCAAACTTGGTATAAAATGCCATCTCCCTGCAGATTCAGGGTGAGTTAGCCCTGTGCACCTCCCCCACTCTTCTCACACCCCCTTCCTGACCTAACCATGGGTCAGTTCTGCAGTGAGCCATGAACCTCCCACCCTGAAGAGCTTTAAAGGAGGTCCTCTCCTTTGTTTCTCCCTCCTACTTGCCATAGTAAGTGCCTTCTCTTTCCAGTCGGAGCCTTCTTGTCTGGGGGGAGTCTTCCCTGGCTTGGTCAGGACCCCCTGTGGTATACTCTTCCATACCCTGGGAACGTCTCTGTTTAGCACTTAATCACAGTCATGTTATATGATTAGTTGTGGATTTAGCTGTTTGATGCTTTCTGCCCAGTATGCTGTTGATTTTGAGAATGGGAAGCGGCCCCATCTGACCTGTACATAATGGTGTCCCTGGCCAGTGTGTGGCCATCAATCAGGCCTCCAACAGCTGTTGGTTGAAAATATACCAATAAATACAACAAGAAGACAAATGGGGGAGGAGACCACTTTGGTAGGTAAGAGGGTGAAGCCTTTAGTTGAAATGAGAATGCCAAGCCTGGGCTACTTCCCACAAGTCCTTCTCCTTACCTTCCGCAGGGGTCCCTGAGGCACTTCCTGGTGGGCTACACTCAGGAAGTGGTAGATAATGGGATGCTGTGACTAACAAAAGGCTTTATAATTTGGCTTTGGGATGAGTGTTCTCAAGAGCGTTTTCTTGGCCTGAGGAAACTTTCTGCTTATGGTCAACAGAATGGATCCATGATCAAAGTAGCTTTGCGGAAGCAAGAAGCATATTTCATTTATTTATTTCAACATCTCATCTCTCTTGGGTAAGAAGAGACTATAAAAGACATCTGTAGGGTGGTCTGAATTTTATTCTTTTGTGCAAGACTGGGTTTAGAGTAGATGTTTCTTTGGAAAGTAATCTTGGCCTAGGCCCACACCATCAAGAAAGCCACATCTATATTCTGTAGAGCCGTGCACACAGGGGCCCCTGCCTGGATCTGCAGTCATGTGACATAGGGCAGATCATGTGACCCTAATCCTCCTTTTGTGTGCTTAGCTGTCATGGAGCCAAGGGATCCCTTTCTCTGTGAAATAGGGCCCATCAAAGTAAAAATTACCTTTTGATTGAGTAACGTTGCTGAAGATAATCAATAGAAAGGGCTCAAAATCCACTAGTACTATTTCATTGTTAAGTGTTGTAGACTTCACATACAGGAACGCTGGGTTTCAGGGTTCAACATCTGCGAAGCCAGCTGAAAATACACAGCAGAGTGGGTCAAAGGAGAAGGAGTCTGTCTGTGCAGTCCGAGATTAAGGAGAAAATATGTGCTGGCCAGAAGTAATTTTCAACCTCCAAATATTCTTTTCAGATTATAAGATCCTGTGTTTGACATGTTTAAGAGAGAGATACAACAGCTGAAATTGTCTTTGTTCAGAATGTAGGAGACAGTTTCGTCTAGACTTTCAGGAAAGATAGAGAATGACATTTTCAGAACAAATCAAAATAGATTTTTAAATTCTCTTTTTCCCCTTCCGGAAGAGGACTTGACATGCTTTTCTGATTTGAATTTGGTGGGTCTATAAATGGCTTCAGTCATTTGATACAAAACTAGAATAAAATGAGCCATTGAGAAAAGTTACTGAAAATGCCATTACTTCCCTTTCTTACCTTAACAATACTATTAGCCCCATCACCAGCAGCACAACAACTAATATTTATTGAGTGGTTTCTAAGTATGTGCTATGCTCTTGACATCCTTTTTTTTTTATTTAGTTCTCAGAGCAATCCCATGAGGTATGCATTATTATGAATGCCAGCTTTCCAATGATCAAACTGAGGCACAGAGAGGGGAGGTGACTTGCCCGAAGCCACACAGCCATAGGTGGCCAGGCCAGGATCCAACGTCCCTCGAACCTGCTCTCCTCACCACAGCACTCATGTCTTCTTTCCCAACAGGGCCAGCATCGTACAGAAACGCATCATTTATTTCCAAGATGAGGGCTCTCTGACCAAGAAGCTTTGTGAACAAGGTAAGGACTGCAGGTGGGGGAGGGGCCAGAGAAACAGAAGGGGGCTCATTCTGCCTGACCATGCAGCGGCAGGACTTACATGACGGGCTTTCTGAACTTCTCCAGGTTCTGCTCCCTCCCGTAGCGCTGATTTTTAATCTGGCTGTGCAGTGGATAATTGGATCCACCGTAAGCTCTTAATTACTCAGCTTGATTCCCTGGGTAGGAGATAATGTACCTTATATTGGTGTCGTCTTCTCATTTTTGTGAAACAGTGATGATTCTAGAGAGGTTCCTTGGAATAATTCACAGGACTTAATTAAGAAATGCACAACTGTGTACCTTTAAGATGTGTGTAATGGTTTTCCAGAATAATCGCCGGCAGAACTTGTGTGGCAGCTGGGCAACATGGGGGGATTTTACCCAAGAAAGACGGGTGGGAAGTGGGACTGCCAAGGGGTCACTGACCTTATGGATTTTCCATGTTCAAGGACATGGCCCTTAGATTTGCCAGCTTATTGAAGTCCTCTCCTTGGGCTGAAGGCATTCTAGCAAAACTCATGGAGATCAAGTAGACTGGCAGGTCAAAGAAGAGGCTGGGATTCAGATCCAGCCTGGGTTTAAATCCTCCCTCTGCCCTTCCCAGAGATGTGACTTAATATATATATATAAAATAGTACAGCACCTCCTTGGCACACAGTAAATATGTGTGTGTGTTAGCTATTTTATTTATTAATCTATCATAAATAGATAGTTTGTTTATTAATCTATCATAAAAAATTCAGACCTTAAACATCTGAATGTGTTTACAAGTCTTTAGAGAACTAAATAAAAATAGAAAATGTTCTACAATTATATATCTTAACTGTCTAATTTCTATTCATTTTTGCAGAATTTTTATTTGCATTTACAGCAGTTAGCAATTTGAGAGAAATAATCTTCTCCAATTCTAGCAAATCATAAGCTACTAAGAAAAAGAAAGGTTTATAAAGGTCTTCTGGGAAAAATAATAATAATAGCTAATATTTTTCGCAGGCTGCTGTATGCCAGGCACTATTCTAAGCACTTCACGTGCTCTGCACAGCAGCTCTATAGGGTGAAGAATGTTAGATCGTCCCTATTTTATAGACAAGACGTCTGTAAAACAGAAAGTTTTAAAAGCTCACTTAGCATCATACAGCTAGTGGTCGGGGGCAGGGTTTGGACCTAGGAGCCAGCACTCTTAACCACTGCCTTCCTGTCGAAGGGACTACATTTCAAGACACTGTACCGAAGCAAAGCTCCCTCTGGATGAGTGAGAGCAGAAACGAGGTCCAATGTGAAAGATGACTTGGAAAACATGAAAAGAGCAGAGGGAGAGAATGAGATGCCCTCCATTAAGGTTATCCCTGTCAGAAAGGCCAGAGAGCTAGAATCTGGGCGCCAGGTCCCTGGTCAGCTTCCAGGTGGATGGGACCACACATGGCTTTGGGGGTTTTCCTTTTCGTCGTTAATTGCCCACAAGTACACGCAGCCTTTTTGCAAGCACAGAACATCCTGACTGCTGACGCTCTTTGCTCCCGAAGTATGGTCCACTTCCTGCCCTGTCCCCATGAGATGACGTCCAGGTCCCTTGAGTTGGAGTCAGAGCGCTCTGGGTCACAGGTTTATATAAACCGCCTCTAGGTCTACACCCACAGATGACTAAGCACAGCCCCTGCAGTCTGGTTTTGTTAGTTTGTTATGCAGAGGACAGTATTGTTTCCCAGATTTGAAGATTCTTAGGAAACACCTCGTCATCCCCACCTACGGAGAGTAATCATTAACTAAAGTGCATTTTCCGGAGCCTCAGCCCTGATGTTGTGTGAAGCCATACAAGTATGCAAATTATGCAGATGCCGTGTCCATCGAATGGCACGCGAGTCTTTATGGGTTATCCCTTCTGAAGCGGAGATCCTATCAAAATGACTAAACATGCCTATATAGAAAAAGATCACTTTCCGACAGCAACTTTGTGGACCCAAAAAAGGCCCTACAGGCCCTGAGTTGAAGGATCTTAATGTGAAGTTGTAGATCATCCCCGGAGAGAGCAGACCCATGAGGACATCCCACAATTAGCAAAGCAGATTGTATTAAGATAGTCTTTAATTTGTAAGCAGAGAGCAAAGGGATTTCTCTTAAATGTGTATACCTACCTAATTATCTCTAGCTCTTTCATTAAGGTCTTTACGTTCTCCGCTTCCCTTGGTGAGTCAAATCAAATCTATCAAGGAAGGGGAGAAAGAAACCAGTATCAAGTATTTTTCCTCAGTTGAAGCTGGGCATCCATAGGGGGAAAAGTAACAACTGCAAACACAAAAGGCAATGGCAATCATTATTTTTTAAAAGAAACATAAAACATTAAGTTATTTACAATTAGGGATGGGGAGACATAAAATATTCAAAAAGGTGACCTATAATAAATACACGCACTCCCATGCTTACTTTAATACCACATCACAAATGATGAAGAGAGAAAGACAGAGGGATCTCAGGGAAGGGAAGAAAATGTCGGAGAGAGGGATAAGGAGAAAATGAAGACTAAGGGGAGAGCTGAAAAAGGAAGAAGCTGGTGGATAGAGTGTAGAAATGAGAGAAGGGGCAGCTGGGGGGATCAGCATGGCCAGAAGTCCCCCATTGTTGGGCAGACCCTACTGCGGTTAGCAGAAGAGGGGTGATAAGATTTTACTTATTTATTTGTCAGGGGAGGGAGAGAGAGTGCGAGTGCACACAAGCAGGGGAAGCAGCAGGCAGAGGGAGCAGCAGGCAGGGGGAGCAGCAGGCAGAGGGAGAAGCAGGCAGAGGGAGAAGCAGGCAGAGGGAGAAGCAGGCAGGGGGAGCAGCAGGCAGAGGGAGCAGCAGGCAGAGGGAGAAGCAGGCAGGGGGAGCAGCAGGCAGAGGGAAAAGCAGGCAGAGGGAGCAGCAGGCAGAGGGAAAAGCAGGCAGAGAGAGAAGCAGACTCCCCACAGAGAAGGAACCCAATGCTGGACTCGATCTCAAGACCTTGGGATCATGGCCCGAGCCGATGGCAGACGCTTAACCGATTGAACCACCCAGGTGCCCCAGAAAATCTGGTTCCTTTTCTTTTTTCTTTTTTTTTTTTTTTAAAGATTTTTATTTATTTATTTCACAGAGAGAGATCACAAGTAGGCAGAGAGGCAGGCAGAGAGAGAGATAGAGGAGGAAGCAGGTTCTCCGCTGAGCGGAGAGCCCGATGCGGGGCTCGATCCCAGGTCCCTGAGATCATGACCTGAGCTGAAGGCAGAGGCTTAACCCACTGAGCCACCCAGGTGCCCCTCTGGTTCCTTTTCAATAGGCTTTTTTCCATAGGGAACAGTATGTCTGTTTTTAGTTTCAAACTTGGGCCTTATTTTTTAAATGGAAGCTGATTTTCCTTTGGAATTCCATAAGATTTATTGTAAGTGCATTCCCCTGAACTTCTGAATATATCTTTAAACTTACTACCCATATCTGAAAAGATATTTTCGGAAAAGATTGAGAAGGTAAAGCCACCGATTTGCCTTATTTTGTTTTTTTTTTGAGAGATTGCTCCCTCATCACATAGCTCCAGGAAGCTACAGTTGAAAGCCCAATACATATCTCTTAGCTTGGAATCCCTTTTCCAAAGCTAATTTAGTTCTTTTGCAACACAGTTGGTCATAATAGCAATAATGGAAGAGGAAAAGGAAAAAATCCTTAAGAGTTCCTAATTTACGCTGCCTTTCCTGAAATATATTCAACAGGGCTTGTCCCTATCAAAGCAGCTGACGCAGGAGTGGTACCTGGATTTTGTGTGCGTTAAGCAACAGAGAGCCTGTCCCCAAGCACAGACAATGTGCAGGCTTCTTCCAAGTGTACAAAAGAAAGATCCAGACTAGGATTTCTATTTTGGGTGCTTTCAGACCTCTTCTTTGGTGCCGCCATTTAGAAATCCTGGAGCTCTATAGGGAGGTCATTTTTTTAAATGCACCAGCCTTCACTTGAAAAAGCATAAAGAGAAACACACACACAAGAATTACTCTCATTGGTGTTTATACAGAACACCATCCAGTCCTGCCCATAACACCTACTAACCCCATGACCTTGCACTGGTTACCTAATTGCCTCAGTGTACTAACCTGCAACATGGAATTAACTAAAGTACTTACCTCCTGGGGTTGCTAGGATTAAATGAGACAGTACCTGGAAAGAGAGCAGCACCTACAAGGACTCTATACAATGTAATTATTATTACCTATTTCATGCTTTTATCTCCATCCTGGAGCACCGGAATTCTCTTCTACCCATCACTGATTTTGCTCGTTCAAACCAACCGAACCCAGTGAAATCCACAAGGAAGACTTGTAAAATGCTCTCCCTGACACTTGAAAAGATTTTTATACTGTCACTGGTCTTTATATAATATTTAAGAATAAATATCCAACTTGTAAAAAAAAAAAAAGAACCTTTATGTTAATACCACGGGAGAAACCAAAGAAAAAGCAGCTGAAACACGTTGCATCTGTAAGCCATTGTTTTGGTCTTGCAGGAAGCAGAACAGACTGAAAGCAACAAAGCACAGTTAGGGATGTGGGTTGACAATTGGAAATAACTGAATTTATTCATGTAATCTCTCTTTCCCCACTTATCAGCTATCCACAGATAAAAATGGGGGCAGAGAGGGAATCTTGTTAAGTTTTTCCTGACCGCTCCTGTACTCAGAAGTAAACTTGAATTTACCAACATAGCCCTAAACCCCCACCCCTCCCAAGTCTCTGAAAGCTTGATAAGAAGGGATGTGACTATAGATGCATTTTTTATAATAATGTTCAGTAGTCCTTTATGTCTGTCTACTTGTTCTCACTGCTCCTCTGCAAAGCTGCTCCTTCTGGTCCTGGCAATTTGGCCCCAGAGAACATTTCTTAGAGAAAACACACACATGCATATTCCTCTTAAAATCTAGTAGAAAAATCCTATTGTGGGAAAAAAGGATAACTGAGTCAATTTTATCCCTGGTTTCCTAACTATTCAGCCTTATTGGTCCCATGGGTCTCCTCACATTGTTAGAGCAAAAGTTCTGAATCTTTTTTATTGGCAGAATATAATTACCATACTTAGAGGTATATAAAAATCCTTTATAGCCCAAGTACTGACCTGGTTCTGGGTGTTGTTAGTCAGTGGAAACTGCACCTCATCTTCTTTTCCCAAGCATTGAGGACAGGACAGGACCAAGCACTCTCTTGGGTGCACTTATAAGTGACCCACATTGGTTTCCTAACTTAGTGATTTCCCTGTTTCAGATTCCATGTTTGACGGGGTAACTGACAAACCCATCTTAGACTGCTGTGCCTGTGGAACTGCCAAGTACAGACTCACATTTTATGGGAATTGGTCCGAGAAGACACACCCAAAGGATTACCCTCGTGAGTAGAATAGCCACTTCATGGATTGGGGGAAGGTGTGCAGTGAAGTTCTGTCTGGTTGTGGGGTATGCCAGCCAAAGTATGTTGGGTCTGTTTGCTTTTAACAGCTGACTCACAAAATACACGTTCCCAGGAAGTGAAAGTCATCAAGATAAGCAGATACAATACTGGTATGCTTTGAGCTTTCGTTAGGTAGCGTTGTTCTAATCTGTGATTTAAAAAAATACTCCTAAGGTAATGCTGCTTCTCTTCAGGTCAAGCGTTTGGTAACCTTGGTCCCCCTAAAGAGGCTGTATCTGTGAATTACACAGTAGATCTATCTGTGCTGGAAATAAGTGACAAGAGAGGGCTGCTCTTGACTCCACAGATCAAGGTCAACCAACATTCAACACCCTCAACCATAATGTTGGTAATCTATCTGCATGCCCTTTCCCTATAGATTCCAGATACCACCTTAGAATCCTTCAGGACATCGTGCTCCAGATAGCCAATACCAATCCATGGGAGTTGTTAGGAAGCCCCAAACTTGCTAATTTTGAGTAGATCCTTAATCAGGACCCTAGAAATTCCCTTTTATCATACCATAGTCTCAAAAAATGCCTAGCATATGCCAGGCACCATGCTAAGCTCTAGTGATATAATAGCAAAAAAAAGACGCAACCCCCATTCTCATACAACTCAGAGATTCATGGGGAGACTGGCATTTATCAAATATTCACACACAAAAATGTGAAAATTCTAACAATGAGTAGTGGACCTACTGTGTGCTGGGCATTTTTACATATGTTATGTCATTTAATCCTCAAAATGTGGATGAGCTCACTGAATATCAGAGAGATGTCATGATTTGCCCCTAGTCAGACGTGAGTAGTGGATCCAAGATTTGAAAAGGGATTTGTCTGGTTCCTTGTCCTGCCTTTTGGTTGGCTGCCTTTAAGACCCAGTAGTGCTCATTCTCTCTAACTGTGGGTGGTGGGATGTTGGTGTGTGGCACTGAACATGATTTTTCTGTTCATTGTCTGTTTTATTCTTGTTCGTTTCACTTTGGAGTTGCCACAGCTGGGAAAGACGAGCAGAACTGGGAGGAGATTAAAAAGAGGGATTTGGGTCAGCCCCCCAAAAAAACGGGGAGCAAAGGGTATGTGGTTGGGACTTATGAAGACCTGGTCCAGACCGGAGCCTCCACGGTTCCCAGGCAGCCCACCCAGCGGGGACTTGGCAGATCAAGAGCTCTATTGTTTAATTTTACCCACATTGTAATCAAGACTTGGGATCTTAGAAGCATCTTACTAGTTCATTCTTCTCACTCTGGGATTCAGTTTGATTTGCTTCAGCTGGTGAGGGAGACCTGCATGAACAAAGTTGGACTCTTTGCCCTAGGCGGCGGGGGGGACCACTTGGAACAAGGATGATGGGAAAAATAAATGTCCTCCAATGCCTCCAGTCCACTAACCCAGAGGAAATAAAATGTTAGGGGCCCATTACTCATCTTCCATAATCCTAAGGAGCTTCTTGTGCTGTTCTGTTCTGACACTGTTATTCCCCAGAATTTGAAAAAAAAAAAAATACTGACCACTGTTTCTGGGTCTGTGAGCCAAATCAAGTACAAATCTGTACAGAATTTCTGTGGAATTGTTGGGAGTTTCTTAATAAAGCAGACGTGAGCTCTAGATCCCCCCAGGATTGTTCCATTGTCAGATGTCAGTGTGTCTTAATTTTGGGTTGGAAAAATTTGATCACTATGTACAAAGGAGTGTTTATCACATTGGACTGTAATTCTTTCTTTTTTTTTTTTTAAAGATTTTATTTATTTATTTGACAGAGAGAGATCACAAGCAGGCAGAGAGGCAGGTAGAGAGAGAGGAGGAAGCAGGCTCCCTGCCAAGCAGAGAGCCCGATGCGGGGCTCGATCCCAGGACCCTGAGATCACGACCCGAGCCGAAGGCAGCGGCTTAACCCACTGAGCCACCCAGGCGCCCCAAGGGCTGTAATTATTTCTTAAGGAATCTTTCTTCTCCATCAGGCAGAGGAGTCCTCCAGGACAAAAGCCATGACACGCTCATCTTTCATTCTCAATGCCTTGGAAGTGCCTGGTGCCTTTCCAAGTATTATATACTGATTGTTGAACCCAGAGTAGCAGTCACTGAGACCTAGGAAGCAGATTTCTAGCTCCTGTCGAGTCACCATGGCCAATACTGCTGAGCGATTATAGACCAGACCCTCCTTAGAGGGAAAGGTGCTCAGGACTGGAGTCAAATGGAAGGGCACAGAGAGGGTCTAATAAGGACTTTGAAAATTCGATGCTGGTGGAAGTGATTTCTACTAATCTTAAGTAATAGATGACTTTCCCTTTGGTGCTCCAGGTATGATCTTGTCTCGATAACCAATCCTTGCCATGAAGCCCATTTAGGCCATGATGCTTCCCAACCATGGTGGAAATTGATAAATGTCGTGTCCTGCTCCCCTTTATTATTACTCATCCCAAATACCACTTTGTCCACAAGGATCTCAGAGCAGCAACTCTCAAGCTTTATAATTTCAAGATGCTTTTTGCATACTGAAAATTTATTGAGAACTCAAACATCCTTTTGCTTATATGGGTTATATCTATCCAGATTCAATGTGTCAAAAATTACAGATGTTTTAAAATACTACTTATTAATTCATTTAAAAAGTAGCATATAATGAATTAGCAATGTTAAACTCATTATATATTAACATATTTTATGAAAATAACTATATTGTCTAAAACAAAAGAAATTTAGTGAAGGACCCTCGTTTTACATTTTTGCAAATCTCTTTTTTTTTTTTTTTTTTAAAGATTTTATTTATTTATTTGACAGACAGAGATCACAGGCAGGCAGAGAGGCAGGCAGAGAGGCAGGCAGAGAGAGGAAGGGAAGCAGGCTCCCTGCGGAGCAGAGAGCCCGATGTGGGGCTCGATCCCAGGACCCTGGGATCATGACCTGAGCCGAAGGCAGAGGCTTTAACCCGCTGAGCCACCCAGGCGCCCCTGCAAATCTCTTTAATATCTGACTTAATTAGAAGACACCTAGATTCTGATATTTGCCTCTGCATTCAACCTGTTGTGGTACATTTTTTTGGTTGAAGTATAAAGAAATTCTATCTCAGATATGTAATTGGAAAAGGAAGAATATTTTAATAATTTCTTCATTAATTACAGATAATCTTCTTTAATACTATATCAAAACCCTACAAAGGGTAGTTTCTTTTTTTTTTTTTTTAAGATTTTATTTATTTGAGAGGGAGAGAGAGAGAGAGCAGAGAGCACAAGCAGGCAGAGAGAGTGGGAGAAGTGGGCTCCCCACAGGGCAGGGAAATGATTTGGAGCTCCATCCCAGGACCCTGGGATCATGACCTGAACTGAAGGGAGATGTTTAACCCACTGAGCCACCCAAGCATCCCTACAAAGGGTAGTTTCTTAAAGGATAATTACAGTGTAGAACATGAAACCGTATTAGTGAACTTGTACTCTGTTACATTAAAATGCATTGTTTTACTTTGCACTTGGAATAAATCTTTTACAAATAAATGATTTTGTGACATCATACATTGGTCATTTGGAAAACACTGGTTTACCAAGTTACACAGGTGGTCCAGATGTAGAGACATTTCATTATACAATATCAAAAATCACATTCATTAATATCACTTCCAATCTCATTAGAAATGTGTTTAAGAGGGGCACCTGAGTGGCTCAGTGGGTTAAGCCTCTGCCTTCGGCTCAGGTCATGGTCTCAGGGTCCTAGGATCGAGTCCCGCATTGAGCCCCTCATCGAGCTCTCTGCTCAGCAGGGAGCCCACTTTCGCCTCTCTCTCTGCCTGCCTCTCTGCTTACTTGTGATCTGTCAAATAAATAAATAAAATATTTAAAAAAAAAAAAGAAATGTGTTTAAGTATTGGAAAGCTACCAGATTCATAATGACAGATATAAGTTTTCCAAAATTCTTTTCTTTTTAGGATTTTATTTATTTATTTGATAGAAGACAGCCAGAGAGGGAACACAAGTAGGGGGGAGTGGGAGAGGGAAGCAGGCTTCCTGCCATCTTTTCCACTGGACCATGTTATTTAAAAATTACTAGTTATTAAATCTAATCACATAAAAGACCACCACTCTGATGCTCGGCAACAGCTCTCATTTCTTCATATGTTCATCCACATACACAGTTGCACATTTGGAAACATTGCATCCTACTTTGCATCCTCCCCGCTGAGCAGGGAGCCCCATGTAGGATCCCAGGACCCCAGGATCATGACTTGAACTGAAAGCAGACGCTTAACGACTGAGCCACCCAGGCACTGCAAGTTTTCCAAAATTCTAAGTTTTGCTTGAAAGTTTGAATTTTCTCCTTGGCAACACATCCTGTCCGTTGTTTTCCTTGAAATAACAGGCTCACTTCATTTTTGAGAAAATGTCTACCACATTCTCCAGTCTGAATAGCCATAATTTGTCTGTCATTGGTTCTTTCAAGTAAAAATGATATTTATGAAAATAAAAGTGTCCAGTCCAGCTTGCAAGAGCATTTACTCAAGACCAGCATCGCATCCCAGTATATAGGGAAGTGTTTCGTGGATGTTCCCCAGTTAGTCACACAGAATGGGAGAAAACCGTGTACTCGGATGTACAGAGACTAATAGATAACATTAATAATTCTTATTGTTTCACCAAAAACATTCCAAAGTGAAGCTGACTCTTTACATTGTTCACGGCCATTCCTGGCAGTGACTGTGGGTGCCATTTGAGGCCACTGCTTGGATGGGCGCTAAGTGACAGTGGTTCACACAGTACCACTTTGACACCACCAGGGTGAATGCCAATGTGTGACAAATGTCTTGGTATCATTGTGAAAATAGTTTTCTCCTCACAGACTCCCTGCAAGGGCCTCAAGGTCCCCAGAGGTCTGTAGACCACACTTGGAGGACCTCTGCTGTAGCACAGGATAGCAGCCTAAGGTGTCTGTCCTTCCTTTCTCTTTGGGTGACTTGCCCTGGAGAATTTGCATTGGGCTCTTCAAGAAGATCTGGCAACACACTTGTTCTTCAGTCCTCGCTTGTGGGGGCCACACTGCTATCCATGATGGCTCCAAATGCTATTTCTGGGGTTCCCTTTCTTAGAGAACAGGGGACTCTGCATCCACCACAGCCCCCTCCCTGGGAGAGGTGTGGCAAAATCAGGAAGGCCAGGGGACGGCCCAGGCTGACATCCCCTCTCCATTGTAATGACGTAAACCTCTGCTGGCCATCTGGAAATCGTGAAATCCTTTTAAAACACCCCCAACTGGGTTGTTTCTAGAAATCCGTTTTGAGGCTGGAGCATGCAAGTTCTACCTCCTAATTTTATAAGTGGAAAAAAATGTGAAATGCAAAGGACTCAGATCACATAACCAGAGAGTTTCAGAAACAAAATCAAAGCTCAGCTCTCTTGATTCCCTTTTGCCTTCTTCTGGGGGCTGTCACAAGGCAGTCTTCTCTCCTCTGCAGTGAAATTAAATGTCTTCTACACAAAGCATCTTTTCAGCATCTGCTGTACCAATGTGGACTCAGCCGATACTAAATTCCAAACAGCTTTGCCCCACTGTACAAAGACCTCCTCTACAGATTCTGACTTAGAAGTCAGAAAGGGAAGGTCTGGATTCACTGAGCCTGAACAGACTTCCAGAGCCCTGGAGTGTTAGAAGTGCCAGCGAGCTCCCCCAGTGTCTGTCCTCAGCAGTCTTTAGTACCCAGCAGTGGTCCAAGAGCAGGCGTTTTTTATAGGAACATGGCGACCACGCAGGGTCAGCTCAGAAGGACGTCCCAGGGTTTGCAGACATGCTCTGTCTTTGCCAGGGGACTAGGACTTGCCTAACAGATGCTGAGTCACTTTGCTCACTTACTCTGAACACGGCTCCTAGATTTGTTTGCTGTTGTTTTTTTAAGATTTTATTTATTAATTTGAGAGAGAGAGAGAGAGCATGAGCGGGGGGGTGGGCATAGGGAGAGGGAGAAACACACTCCCTGCTGAGCAGGGAACCCCATGCGGGACTCAATCCGGGGACCTGGAGATCATGACCTGAGCCAAAGGCAGATGCTTAACCATCTGAGGCACCCAGGCGTCCCAAGCTCGTAGGTTTTTTGACAAATGCCTCCACCCTGTAGAGACTCTGTAATGTACCTTGAGGAAGTAAATTGCACAATGCTCCCCATTTTTGATATGGTATCAGTTTTAACGCTGTTTAACAAATACATATTGGTGAAAGGAACTTTTTCTGGAAGCCAATTATTTTTGTTTCATTTGAGGACACATCGCCTAAAATAGAAACATGGCCACTGGGAAAAACACCCTACAGTATCAAAGTTGCTTTTACAGTGAAACTTGGCCATCTTTTCCACTGGACCATGTTATTTAAAAATTACTAGTTATTAAATCTAATCACATAAAAGACCACCATTCTGACTCTCGGCAACAGCTCTCATTTCTTCATATTTTCATCCACATACACAGTTGCACATTTGGAAACATTGCATCCTACTTTGTGCATTTGGTTTTTTTTCCATAGTCGTAATTTGTTATACCAGCTTGCTCTAAACCACTTATCTAACTGTTCTTTTATTGAACATCAAGTTGATGTCGGGTCTTTTGCTAACATGGAAAGCACTACAACAAAAAAGCTTTTTTTAAAAAAGATTTATTTATTTGAGAGAGAGAAAGAGAGGAAGGGGAAGGGGGGAAGAGACTTCTCCAGCAGATTCCCCGCTGAGCATGGAGCCCCACACAGAGCTTGATCCCATAACCCTGAGATCATGACCTGAGCCAAAATCAAGAGTTGGCCACTTAACTGACTGAGCCACCCAGGCGGCCCAAAAAAACCAAACCAAAACAAACAAAAAAACTGCAATGAAGTATTCTTCTTCCCTTTGTCCTTCCTTTAAATCATTTCCTTGAAATAATTTCCTAAGAGCCAGACAGCCTCATCAAAAAATATGTACTTTTTATGGGCTCTTCAGACATTTTGCCAGATTCTTGTCCAAAATATTTCTATCAATTCACCATGTTACCAATAATGAATAAATAGATCTCTTTCCCCCAGCCTTCTCAGCATTTAACTTAACATTTTCTGTTTGGGTTTTGGCAATTAATGGTTATAAAAAATTAATCTCATTATTTTAAATTGGCACTGGTTTAATGACTTACACATTTGAATGTTTCCTCGAGTTTATTGCGTTTGCCTTTAAAACCCCTATGGCACTGAGAGGCATCAAGCGTGCTTTTGCTCAGTATCTCCTCAGGGATCAGCTCATTGTCTGATACTTTGAAAGCCTCTAATGAATGAATGAATGAGAAGCAGTTACAAAATGAGCAAGGAAGAGGGTGGAGAGAGATGAGTGAAGCCTCTGAAGAGATTGGGGCAGGAGAGAGAGGACCTTATAGGGCTGCTAAGTGGGGAGCAGATTGGATGGTTCTGGCAATAATTGGGAAGGTCGGTGAGGAGGCCATTACAGTGATGGCGCTAGCTCGGACTAAGGCGGTGGGTGTGTGATGGAGTGGATGGACGGACTGGAGATAGCTTTCAGAGGTAGCTTCTGTCACGCATTAGATGCGAGGGAGTGACAGAGAAAAGCATCAGAGCCGACAAGCACTCTTGCTTCTTAAAATATTCCTCAATATTATTGTCTCTCTGTTTTTGCAAGTGATCATGAAATCATTTTATCAAATTCTGTAAAGGATCCTGTCAGAATTTTAAATGGGATTGCACTAAATCCCTCAATTACTTTTGGAAGAACTGTTAACTAAATTGATAGTATTGAGCTTGCTGGGTTTCTTCCCATTTATGGTAAGATAACGTGTGGGTTTCCGCAGCCCAGCGCCTAGAACGGTGATGAGTCACAGGTGGACCATGGGCCTCTTCTCCCCATCTAACTTCAGAAACAAAATGAAACATTCAGCAAACAATAATCCCACTCCTTCCCACCATCACAGGGAAATCCCTCTCCAAGCTGAGTAATTGTGCCCAACAGCGCCCCCCAGTGGTGCCACCTCCAGGCTGCGTATGACAAGAGCTGTGACTGGGAATTCAGTTTGGTCTGGAGTGCATGCCTCACCATATACAGTGTCAGTGTCTGGCAGAGCAAAAGAAAAAGGATTAAATATCTTCTTTCCCCTTTTTCTCCTCTCTTCTCTCCATCCCTCTGGGAAGCCTTGCGGCAACAACTCACTGTGTTATGCACCGGGAGTGGGGAAGGAAAGTCAGTTCACCTGGTCTTCCCCTTAAACATGCCAGGCTGAATGCAAGCATGAATTGCTGATCTTTCCTCTATTCCCATAAAGATAGCACTAGAAGAATAAAAAATAAACTCACAAAGACAAGAAAAAAGGAAAGAAGGCCCCGCCCTTTCAGAGAGATTGCCAGTGTCTGGGGAGCTGGAGAGGTAGGAACTCTGAGCAGAGCAAAGAATGCAGAATCCTCCGTAGCTGCAGGGAGGGTGGTAAGAGCCAAGCCGACCGTTTGCACCGACCCTGGGAATAGGTTCAGGACCCAGGTATTCAGCACAGAGGATGCGAAAAGCCTCCCGTCTGGAAATTTTAGAATAATGGGGATAGGGACAACCCAAAAAGCATCCAGAGAAACAGACAACAAAGACTCAGACCTCTTCAGAACCATACCAAAGCCACCACTCAACGGAGCAGTGTCAAATTTCAAACTCGTGGTTTTGAATTCTGAGGGGGGGACCCTTTTTGCTCAGCCTGGGGACCAGGCTAAGACAGAGCAGCTCTGGTGTTGTCTCCATGTGCTAACTGGGTTTCTTCATAGATCGCTTTTTCACTGAAGTTTCTTTTGTTTTGGTGAGAGAGTATGTAATAGAATGGTTCTGCTTTTTTGTGGGTTTACAGAATTTGTTTTGGTTTTTTCATGACCTCATATATGTTTAGCCTTTTCTCTCATTCCACACAGGTGCTGAAGGATGTGTTACTTACTTCACAGCACACGAGCATTCTTGGTCCATTCAGTGCCCCTCTGGCTTTATTTGCTTTTCGTAATATTCCATGTACCCCACATTGGACGACTGTCATATCCAAATCATTCCGCCATCTTGTTTTATTTTTGCTGATTATAATTTCTTTTTGTTTCTTCCTCTTTTTTTTTTTTTTTTAACCACTTCTTTTCTTTCCATTGCCTGCATTAAGTTTTCTTCTGCTGGTTTAGGCAATATTTGATCTATGTTGTTGTTCTTGTGGTTGTTGCCTCTAATTTAAAACACATACTTGGGTTGATTTATCTGTTTTGATTTCATAAACATTTCAATATTTGTCTTCCTCTGAACAAAACAAGAATGTTAGTGTATTCTCAGATTCCTTTGTTGTCTACCACCCCTCGACCCAAATACACGTTCATGTTGGTTATTTTTGAAGTAAGTCTTTGATCTCCTGTATATTTCAGTGTCTCAGGTAGTTCCATGGGTCTGTGTTTCCGAAGTTCCCCAGGGTTGAACTCAGAGGAGCGAGGTGTGGGTGCTACCAAGATTTTTTGTTTACAGTGTTCAATCCATTTAATTCTTAGCAGTATCTATACTTACTGCTGTATGATGGTAAGTTTAATTATGTTTATTCAGGCTCTATTACTTGATCATTTCTTCTTGATTTTTCATGTTCTGATAATGGGGTATTAACGCCTTGATCTAAAACCGTGTACTTATCATTTCTCCTTGATGTTTAACAGATTGTTTTCCATTTGTTACTATGTCTTTGGAACCTATAGCATCAAAGCATTATATCCTCATGATTAACTCTGACTTTCAACATTGCATAATTAACATAATTAGCTGGCTTTAATAACTTTTGCCTTAAATACTGTCGTGTCTGAAACCTCACCTGCTTTTCTTCCCTTTAATTAATTTCCCTTTTCAGTGTTTTTTAAATTTATTTTTTCTCATTGTTAGGCTCTCTATGCCTTTTAAAGATTTTCCAGTAAATTACTGTGTTCATCCCACTGGAAGGGCTTTTGTGGGTTTTTGTTTTGTTTTGTTTTGTTTTTTGGCTTCAGTTTTTTTGTTTATTTGTTCTGTTTTGTTTCTCGACATGATTATTTAGACTTACACTTATTTTAAGCTCAGTCCTAGACAGTTTATGTTCTGCCAGCCTACTTATTTATCTCTATTGTTATTGTTAATTTGTTTTCTTGTTTCTAGATTTTCTTTGGTATTACATAGGCAACAAACACGTATCTGGCTTTGGTTTTGCTTATTTTTATTTCATTTGGCAGAAATCTTAAATCAACTCACTGTCAATTTAAAACGTACAACAAGGATATTACTTCTACATTATCAATAGACCCCTGTCTTATCAGGATAGCATCTTTTGATTCACTCTTGTGAGAAACCTTTGCTGGCTTTTGTTTTTCTCAACTCTTTCCTTTCTTCTGTTCTCCACTTACCACTCAGTTCATTTCTTTTTATCCACTTTAATTTTAACAATTCTCCTCATTCCCAACTCCCATCGGTGCTTCTCTGCTATTGTACTTACCTCTTCAATAAAGATATACCGATTCAGAGTTTTTTTTACTATTTTTAACAGCATCGTTTTTTCCTCAGGTCTTTTAAGATCAGATTTCTTTTTGAAATAAACTTGGAATCCAACACTTGCCCATTAGTGGGTGATTGAACTTCTTAAGACTGAAATTCTGTGTGAGTCTTGCATTTGGCTAACAACTCAACTGGGTAAAAGCCCAAATTATACAGTTTTTTACTCTGACTATGGTTTATCCATGGCTTTCCATTTTAGTGGGGAAAAAAACCTAGTCCTTATTCGCTTAAGGCTTATAGTTCTTTGCATGAAATCTATAACCTAGCTCCGTACACAGTGCTTTCTTCTTCTCCTGCAGCTAAAATATTTGATGATGCCCGCTATTCTAAACGAGATCTTTAATAGGGCTTGATGTATACCTTCAGCTATTTTATTATGGTGACATTATTCTTCGAGGTCATCTGTTGTTTTTTTTTTTTTTTCTAATCTTTGATTTGTTGTTGTTTATTGTTTGTCCAGTCATTCCACAGATCTGTTCAGAGCATCTCCTGTGTGCAGGCAGCATGTCAGTTCATTCCTGTTTATTCTCTTTGTTTCCTCAGGAACTGTGTGCTCTGCATTGTTTCCCCTGGTTCATTTCTCTTTCTCTGGTTAGTTTCCTGTAGCATCCCATCCGTCCCTGGACCCGTGTTATCATTGTTGGCGCCTGCCCACTCCTTCCACCCATAATGAGCTCTCCTGAAATAGGTATATTTAAAAAATAGATTGCAGCGCTTCTCTAACTTCTGTTCTTGTTCTTGTTTTGTTCCATGGTTTACCGCTTCCCTCCCTCACCCCCCTCCTGTACCCAGCTTTTTTTTTTTTTTTTAAGATTTTATTTATTAGAGAGAGAGAGAGATCACAAGTAGACAAAGAGGCAGACAGAGAGAGAAGGAAGCAGGCTCCCTCCCGAGCAGTGACCCCGATGTAGGGCTCCATCCCAGGACCCTGGGATCATGACCTGAGCTGAAGGCAGACGCTTAATGACTGAGCCACCCAGGCACCCCTGTACCCAGCTTCTTAATTCAGAGTTCCTCTCTCATACTGCCAAACATTTATAATAGTTCAAAATCATTTCTCCCCCTTTTACTCATTTTTTTTTCCTCGAGTGAAACCTGAAACCTTTGCGGCAGACTATTTTATTGGCTTTTAAATGGGACTTGAAATTGGAAGGTTCTGGCCTCTCGGGCTGCCTCCCTCCTCAAGGTCCGCAAACTATTTCTCGAGCATACCCTTTCTTAAATAAGAGACGCCCTTTTTGGACTGACCATTTAGTACAAATTATAAAGTATTACTCTCCTCCTATCTGTCAAGGTACAGTCTCATTACTACCAATAGGGGGAAATTAGTTTTATTGATGACTTATTTGCCATTCACTCCTGCCGGTCGGTTGGCAACTCAGAGAGCACGTGGTCCCTGCCTCTCATTCATGTAGCTTCAAGGGCCACCTGTTTGGAACTGATTTGAGGAGGAAGAAAGATTGGATTCATTGGCAAGTCATGGATCAGTTATTATGTAAGTTCTAATGCCACCAGTTCCCCTGGCAAAATGGATGCGATTAACATTTAAGTATGACACCAGCCCATGCATTTTTCATGCAGTATTTCCTTCAGACTTGTTTGCCAGTACCTGCACGGGGACTCCAAGAAACGCCTACTTTAATCATAAAGACTTGATTTTCCCTTTGCATGAAAATACCCGGAACTCTGAAAAGCTTTATGAAACTGAAGGAGAGGGAATATACAAAGCCCATTAAACCAGAGCATTGAGTACGGTTACCCAGGAATTTGCACACAAAACTTGGCTGTAGCGAATGGCATTTATGTACTTAAGTTTTCCAAATAGCAAGTTGAAAAACCTACCCTCAAGAATTGTTTATGCTGAGAAAGGGACGACTATTGATAATCACGAGTGGAGTTTCTGCAAAGGTCTGTGCCAGGCACTACAGTGCTGGCAACCGTCCCTCCCAATTTGCAAGAACTCTCCTGTTTGGGGCTGGAAGTAAAGCATGAGGACAAAGAAATACTTGCAGCTTTTGCCCAACCTCAGTTAAATTTCAGAGCAAAGAACAAACATGAAACAGGACAAAGGGTATAGGAAATCACAGCACAAGCAGCCCTGCCTTAAATTTTTAGTAAAAATGATTAGTAAGGGCCGCCCTACAGCAAAGCGGATTGCTAGGGACCAGGGAGTAGGATGTTGTAATCTCTTTACTAGACTGCTGAGTTGATTGATTAAATTAAAAGTTATGAGTCAAATGCCCCCCAGAACATCTTGGAACCTTTCAATCTCTGCTTATTCATGTGATCCTAATGATCTTTGGTTGGAAGGGAAAAGTGTGTGCTACCTGTAGGGAACCCTGAAGAAAGGCTTGGGAGCAAGCTAACCCTTTTCACAACCGCCAGCAAGAGTTTAATTAAACTCTCTAACCTAATCAGCTTGGTTCAATTTAAGAGCAACGTGTGCTGTGTTTTCCTTGCACAGGGAGCGTCCCAGGGTCCTGCAGCTCGAGTGGAAAGAACAATGAAAAGCAGAAGGCTTTCTCTCCACATCTGGCTCCTTGAAATGGGGCTAAGAGGCTTTCTGGAGGCTTTTGCTGACTGGGTAGTGTTTACAGATGTGAGTGGCTTTCTGTCATTGAATGCAAATTGCGTTTGCTTTGTGGTGCCCACCCTGGGAAAAGCAAGAAGAAGAAGAGGAATACTGTTCCTTTATCCGCCCACCCACATTGACATTCAGGGCACAGTCTTTTCAGGTTTATTGGGTCCCTAAGCAACCTTTGAAGAGAGCTGTCCATCTGTCCGGCTGTCCCTCCTGCAGCAGACATGGATTCATTTGGCTTTGCTTTTCAAGTCTCTGGTTCCATCTTGGGTCCATTGACTGGATTTTTAGGTAAACATTTCTTGCCTGCAGACCTAAGTGTTTCCCCAGCTCCTGGGCTAATTCTGCCTCCCTCTTAAACTTTGATCTGTATTCTGAAGGCGAGCTCATCAGAAAAGAAAGTGAAAGAGGGCTAGCTTTTCATGTGAAGGCTAAAAGCCAGAAAAATAAGCTAAAGCAGGAGGTGGGAGAGAGCTGTTTCTTGCTGGAATAGTGAAGCTCAGCCCCAAATATAAGAACAATGTGAGAACTGAAAGCACATTTCTGTGGTGAGAGAAACCCTGAGCCAGGTTTCTCTTGCCCCAAAGATGGGCCAGTGGTAAGTGCTGTCCTAAAAAGCCGTGTACGCCACGTAGAGTCTAAACCATCGTGGACCTGGAAATCAGATCCCGTTTGAAGTTCCTGCGTCTGACACTCACTTACAGAGACTTATGAAAGTCGTTTAACCTCTCTGTGCCTACGTTTGCTCCTTTGTAAAACAGGGAGAATCAGAGCACCTACCCCGTGAAACTATTTCGAAAATGGTCCAGGGCTCAAATCTAAGCTCCTCTCTTCACTGACTGTAGGACCTTGGAAGAGAAACGAGCTGACCTTTTGGGCTCTAATTTTATGTAGTAAAGCCAAAATCTACACCACTGGATTATTAATATTCTTACAACTCTTAAAACAGGCTTGGTATATACTGGAAGCTCACAAAATGTTAGTCATTGTCAGTTTTAAATGAGATAACTCCTAAGTGGGTTTTTTGCTATTGTTGTTTTTTGTTGTTGTTGTTTTGTGTTTTTTTGTGGGGGGTTTTGTTTTGTTTTGTTGTTTGACGGAACCACATACACAGCAAGTTCTGTGTTAACTGTGGCTATAATGTGCTTATTTCTAACCTGTCATTATTCCCACCCACATTCTCAACCTTTACATAAGGATTTATTAGCTCTGATCTCATGTTGAAATCTTGGACAAACCCTCTCATCTGATTGCCTTCCATCACTGGGTGAGAATTTTCCTGAAGTTTCCACCTGGCTCCTAAATTTCCTCCATGTCCCAGCGGAGACAGGGCTGAGTTCCAGGTACATTTTACTGTCCCCAACCTTATTAATACCGAATACGAAGAAGATGAATAGCCCCAAATTTAAAATGCAAAGATACTTTTAAAAAGATCTCCTACGGTAGATAGCCTAACCAGCAGTGAGGAAATAGAGTTTGCATCTGTGACAGTTGTCCCCACTCAGAAAGGAATTTAATAACAAATACAACATACATTTCACAATCAGCCAGGGAAACACATGGAACTAGTCAGCTAATCTTGATTACAAGTTAGTATTTACTGACTTGTATTTTTGTTAATAAGCTAAGGGAAGTAAACAGAGTTTGAGATTTATGTGTTCCGTGATTTCTGTTGATGAAGATTGGTTTTACTTGGTTTCTCTCCCCTCTCCCCACCTCCCCCTATAAGCACATAAAAAATTCTTAGGTGGGATTTACTCTAAGTATACGGGGACCTAAGTATACGGGGACCTCTAAGTATACAGGGACCCAACTAGAGAACAAGCAAAGCTAGGATAAGATAAGGAAACCACTTAGCTGTTGAGCGCAAAGTCTCCTGGGGTCTGCACCATCCCCTATCATGAAGTCAAGGAAATGTCACATTGGATGGAATCTAGACCCTTTCTAAAAATCTACCTTAGTTAAGTGCATCCCACTTCCCTTAATCCAAGAAACCTGGAAAAGTCTCTTTCCTCCTCAATGTGGGGGCAGGCAATTATAATTAGCATCTTTATGGTACTATGTATATCAGAGAGAACATTGGACAAACTTTCTATATGATCCTTTTCCTTACCTTATCTCTCCTGTGTCCTCTTTGCCTTTTCCCCACCTTCTACAATGGTTTTATGCTCAATCCTTGGAGGAGCTGGTTGGGACCATCACCTTATCTCCAGTTTCAACACAGCATCTGATCTAGAATTAGTGCTCAATACATGTGATTCCATGGGCTTACTGCAAAAATCTTCTTCATTAAAAAAATATATTTAACTACTTAAGACTATCCTAGGAAGGGAGAATATACATGTTCTAAAAATCTTAATAAGTTTACTCAGATCATATGCACAGAACTCTACTGAAGCTAATAGCATTTATGTGCTTAAAGTTTTCCAAACAATGAGTTGAAAATATACCCTGAAGAATTGTTTATGCCAAATAAGCCTGAGTATTCATGGTCATGACTGAAATGGCTGCATGTTTTCTGCCAGCCACTGCATTCCTGCCAAACATCCTCCCAATTTGCAAGGATTCTTGGGTTTCACGATGGAAATAAAGCAGTAAAGTGCCTCGTCAACCCAACTGACATGGGTCTTATTCTTCATTAGTACGTACTTAGGCTACCCTGAGCAGAGCAGCCTCCTAACTCTTGGAAATGTATTATTTAGGTTGACAAAGTGACATGGATTTTCAACGGAAGAGCATGGAAACAAGATAACAGAATTGTGATGTCGATTTGGGTCATAAACACACAACACTTGGAAAGTGGTTCTTGCTGCTTCCATGCCAGAGGCACCAACTGACAGGTTGTCAGTCAGAGACTTCCATCAGCCAAAGCAAGAAACCAGTTCCCCATCCTGGGAGCCAATGCACCAAACCTTGCAGGGGGTGAGGGGAGGGGACCGGGAGGACAAAAGCCAGAAACTGGCAGACCAAAGTCTTAGATTTGCTAATCGAAGCTACTAGGGGGCATATGCTTGAAGAATAACTCAAAACAACCAACAAGGAGCACTTACAGGCAAAAGCACTCCTTGAAAGTGAGCCTGCTGAAGACCCTCAGCCCTGTTTTCAGATTCAGCGCAGCCCCCCAGCATTCTGGCACCAGGGATTCTCCTCATTTGGAAGAATTTTGCAGGAGTTAAGCAATCCATCATTGGCCCAATGCTAACAAATCCATCACATGTAATAGTAGAGCGTGGTCTCTGGAACCAGACTAAATCCTGCCTCCACCACTTACTGTCCATGAGATGTTAGGCACGCCCCTTAATTAACCTCTCTGTACCTCACTTTTCTTATCCATAAAGTGGGAATGATGATAATACTACCTTCACAGGACTCTTGTGAGGATGTTAGAAGAGCCTGGCATATATGAAGTGTTATATAATTGTAAGCTACTATTAGAATTCATTCTGTGTGATCCACCTCTTGTCTTGAACTGCAGTTCTCATAATTGGATCTCAGTCTTTACGCCATTCATTGATGCCATAGATATTTAGGAACTACCTACCATCTGGCTGACCTTGCCCTTAATGTTGCCTTGTTCCCTGGTGAGACCCATGTAGGAGCCCTCTTTGCCCCACCAAGGATGAGGTCCTTCCCTTGCTCCTGGAATTCTACCTCTTAGAGCAGCCAGACTGGCCTGATTGATGCCCAGTGTCCCTGGTCTCTTTTAATATTGGGGTTCCCCAGCCTACCTACTCATCCCCACAGTCTCTCTTTCTCATCTCTAAGGTCACTGCCTGGTCTGGTCTTGATTCTGGCAGCACCCTTGAAATTTGTTCAAGCAATGAATAAATTATTCAACACTTTATTCCCCTCCAAGGAAGAACTAGGAAGCCAGACCTTATCAAGTCAAAGGAATTCCTGCTGCCCCTTTACTGCAATAATTTAATCTCTAAAAAGTTGAAAAAAAAAAAAAAAACCTAAGGAAATAACCCTCTAATCATAAATGATCCCTCTTCATCAAGAGAAAACAGACTTTTCCTGCTTAGAATTGCACGAGCAGAACTCTTCCCTTTCACCAGCGCTCCAGGGAATAATAGGCCACCAGCTGCCACCTTGGGCTGCAGGTTTTGGGAACTTGGAAAGGGAATTTTCCATCCTGATTATTGCCTTTGCAGTGTTCTCAGCTGCCAGCACATGGTGGTGGGCGTTGGTATGAGCCAACTTTTGTGTTCCTAAATAATAAGGCTGAGATGCTATCCTCCTTTGCTATGGAACCCTGGACACCCAGCAAGCTGCCAACCGTGGACACCCATCTTTCAACCAACTCTCCTACTTTACTTACTATGTGCAGGGCTTTAAAAAAATAAGTCACCTTTTTATATATTTTTAAAAGCATTGGAAGGGAAGCTACTACTCAAGGCAAAACTAAGAAAGTTCTGATACTACCAAAGCAGAAGAGACTTGACCAAGATCACATGCCCTGGGAGAGGGTGATCCAGGATTTCATTACATGAGCCTGGGTTAAAAGGCTAATTCTTTGGGGTGCCTGGGTGGCTCAGTGATTAAGTGTCTGCCTTCAGCTTAGGTGATGATCCCAGGGTCGTGGGATCAAGCACCACATCGGGTTCCCTGCTTAGCAGGAAACCTGCTTCTCCCTCTCCCATTCCCCCTGCTTGTGTTCCCTCTCCCACTTTGTCTCTTTCTGTCAAATAAATAAATAAAATGTTAAAAAAAAAAAAAGACTAATTCTTCAGTAGCGTAAAATTTACTGAGACTTAACCAGCCTAATCTCTTGCTCCTCTGTAACTGGTTTTTTTTTTTTTTGGCTCCACACCCATCTTATCTTCTCAGACTGCACACTGCTTACTGTGACCTCTGGGCCTTTGCACTGGCCATATTATGTGTTTGCAACATTTCATCCAGCCCCTACCTTCTTCTTCTTCCAAACCCCACTGCTTGGATAGACTTTTCCAATTCCCCAGTCTGGATTAGCAGCCGCCCCTTTCCTGCTCTAGCCTCGTGGTTATCCTATCATGTCACCTTCCATGCTGCGTTGCAATTGCCTGTTCACATGTTTGATCCCCCTAATATCCTAAGACAGGGCAGGGCTCTAGTCTGGTTTGGCTCACAATCCCCAGGACCCAGGATTCAGAGCATAACACATGACCAGTGAGTATTTATTGAATTAAGAGGAAAAAAGCTCCCTTTCTACCAAGCTGCCTCCCTGACAGGTCAAATCCCAAAATAAAGATACCAGCTTTGCAATTCTTGGCTAATGGCTCCATGCAGGCTGAGCTCCTGCCCAGAACACCTGACCTCTGATTCTTAAAATGTTCTGAGGTAAGCTTTGAGTTCCCACCTCTACCTCTTACAAGCTCACAGCTCGTCCCTTTCATTTCCCTATCACCACTCCCATTACATGAGATTAAATTTTTCATTCCAATACAATGCAGCTCAAGCCTAGGGTAGACCAGAGCGAGCCTTGAGAGACCAGGAAAGAAAGCTAACACTGCTTCTACCTTCACAGTCTCCTTTTTAAAAGTGAACTTTCAAAAGAAGCATACATACATACATACATACATACAGAAAAGTGCGTACATCCTAAGCGTACAACCCACAGTTTCCCATTCATTTGAACACATGCATGTTAGCAACTCCAGAAGCCTCCTTTTGTCCCTTCCAGTGAGTGCTCCCCCACAAAGGGCAGCCATCATCTTGACTTCTATCATAGGTCCAGTTTGCCTGTTTTTAAAACTTTTTTTAACTGGAGTTTCATAGCATGCACTCTTTTGTGTTTGGCTTCTTCTACTCAGCTTTATAGTTTGTGAAATTCATCCATATAACAATGCATAATTTTGGCTTGTTCTTTCTCATAACTGTATAATATTTCACTGCACGAATACACCACGTTTATTTCTTCCATCCTATAATGGATGAACATTTGGGTTGTTTCCAACATGGAGTTATTTTGAATAGTGCTGTCCATTCATGTGCATGCATTCTGCTAAATATATGTACATGTGTCTGTTCTTCATCTACAAGGAGAGGATTTGCTGGGTCATAAGATATGTAGCCCAGCTGTAGCAGAGATTGTTAAACAGTTTTCCACAGAGAAATCTGGTCATCTACATCTTGCCAACACTTGACATTGTTGGTCTTTTCATTTTAGCTACCTGGTATGTGTGCTGTCATATCACATAGTGATTGTAATTTGAATTTCTTTGATTTTGACTACCATGTTGTAATTGGTCATTTGGATAAATCTAAAGTGCCTATCAGTCCTTTGACCATTATTTCTATGGAGTTGTCCACCTTTTCCTTGTAGCAGTTCTTTTTATATTCTAAATATGAGTCTTTAGTCAACTACATGTATTCCAAATATCTTCTCCTGTTCTGTGGTTTGCCTTATCACTCTTCTGATGAAAAGAAGGTTTTAATTTGAACATAATCCAAATGATCTTTTTTTTCTTCATGGCTAGCACTTTTTGTATCTCTTTTAAGAAATCTGTGCTTCCCCCACAGTTATAACGACTTTGTTCTATATTTGCTTTTAAAAGTTTTATTGCTTCTACCCTCCATATCTAGGTGCTGACTTGATCTATAATTGAAATCGTGTATTGTGTGAGATAGGGGTCAAGATAATTTTGTTTTTGTTTTTGTTTGCTAGAATCATTTATTGGGATTCCTATCCTTTCCCTTCTACATAAGTGTTGCCTTTGTTGTGTATTAAGTGACTATATGTCTGTGGGTCTATTTCTGGACTCCGTATTCTGTCATCTGTCTCATTAGTCTATTTGTCTATTCTTCAAATCTGGGAACATTAGTTCTCTATTCTTCTTCAAGATTATTTTGACCCTTCTTAGTCCTTTACATTTCTGCATGAATTTTAATATCATGATCTCAATTTTCATTTTTTAAAAAACCCACTAGTATTTTTACTGAGATTATGTTGAACTTACGAACAAAGTAGGGGAGATTTGACGACTTTACATTATTGACTCTTCTAATCAACAAGTATGTTCTATCACTCCATTTATTTAGGTTTACTCTCACTTCACTCAATAATGTTTTATGGATTTCTGTGGAGAAGTTCTATTCATTTTTCACTGGATTTATTCTTAGATACTATGTATTTCATACTTAGCAAGTAATAGCTTTTTAAAATTTCATTTTTTGTCACTGGTATGTAGAAATGATATTGATTCTTGCATATTGACTTAGTATTCAGAGACCTTGTTAAATGGACTTATTAATTCTATTAGTTTATTTATAAATTATTTTGGTTTTTGTTTTTAAAGATTTAATTTATTTCTTTGAGAGAGAAGGGGCAAGAGAGAGGAAGCACAAGCAGAATGAAGGGCAGAGGGATAAGGAGGCTCCCCACTAAGCAGGGAGCCTGCTGTGGAGCTTGATCCTGGGACTGCAGGATCATGACCCGAGCAGATCCCCTAATATCCTGACTGAGCCACCCGGGTGCCCCTATATATGAATTATTTTGGAATTTTTACATACATCATTATATTTTCTGCCAACAACACCCTTCCAATCCTTATGCCTTCTATTTCTCTTTATTGCCTTGTTTCACTGACTAAAAGCTAGTAATAGTGGGCATTCTTGCCTTCTTCCCAATCTTATGGGGAAAGCTTTTAATATCTCATTTTGAGTATGATTTTTCTATGGTTTTTTATAGATTTTTTTTTATCATGTAAGGAAAGTTCCATTGTATTCTTAATTTGCTAAGTTTTTTTTTAAATCATGAATGGGTATTGAATACAATCAAATACTTATTCTGTATCTATGAAGATATACATATAATTTTTCTTTTTTTTCTGTTAATGTGATGAATCATATTGATTGAATTTTGATTGTTAAACCACCCTTGTATTCTTGGAATAAACTCTGCATGGTTGTGATATGGCTTAACCGGATAGAGGGTTTGTTAATATTTTGTTTGAGATTTCTATATCTACGGTCACAAAAGATACTGGGTTTCTGTCTTCACTTCCCCTTCGATTCTGAGGTAGAATTTTTTACCCCAGCCTGACTCCCTTTTTATCCTATATATAGACGTGTTTCAATAGGCTTCACTTCTATTATTAGCTTAACAAACTTTCCCCTACATCCTCTATCTTCTCTCACTGGCAGAGCAAAAAAACCTCCCCAGAGACAAAGCAATCACGAGCCAAATGCTGGTTCAACCACTCACTGACAATGTGTTCACTGACAAGTTACAGATCTTCTTGGAGCCTGTTTCCTCATCAATGAAATGGGATTGAAAAGTAGATTGGATAATAACATACAAAAGCACCTGGTGCCAGTGCATACTCAGGATTTCCTATTTCTCACTACCTCTTTATCTACTACATAAAAACTTTCAAATACATAACAGCATTGGCTGACTTATTTATGGAGTTTAGCTAACAGTTAAGATTCAAACCTGCAAATGAACTAATGGGGAGGAGAGAAGTCCATTTTTTTTTGTTGAACTCTAAAACACAAAGCCGTTATTTACTGTTCCTGCTAAGTTTTTAAATACGAGCTCCTAGATTTTTTTAAATTAGATAAACATTGCTGGAATTTATCATCCAAAGTACTATGGTTCCTTCCCTAAGGCTTCAAACTTGGGTATTAATGGTGTATTAAACATTTGGAAGTTGTCCAGAAATATGGCCTCTCTCCCATATAGAACAGTATTTATGTAGAAAAGTCAGCTTGGAAGGATACTTTTAAATAAAGTTCCTCTTTCTAAAAATATAATTGTGGTGCTATTTGTCAGTACACAATAAACCTATAACCAGCCTCTAGAGTAGCAACAGGGATGGGAGTTTGGAGGTGCTCTCAGATAATGTTTTTTGCCTTTGAGGTGAGAATCAGGTAACTGGCTGGATTTTAGAGATAGCCAAATAAAACAGGAGTCAGAAGTTCAGAAAAACTGGGCTGGGAAGACTGAGTTCAAAAAAGGCAGAAATTCATAAACATCAAGAGTCACTACTTTCTTTGTTGTCTGGAACATTGGACAGGGACCACCCTACTTATCCCCTGGCATCCCCACCCCAAGAGCTGATTCTGGTGATAGCCATGATATTCTGGTGACATTAGCATGACCTCCTACCTAAATCTGGACTTGACTTAGGCTTTCTACTCCACTGGAGTAGAAGGGACATGGCCTTAAGTTTGACAGACCTGATGAGAATTTCAGCTCTGCCACTTACTTGCAGCTCAGTTACATCCTCTGTAACATGGGGATGGTAACTGACCCACCTAGCAGGACCATTTCGAGAATGGAAGGGTGTTACCTAATGCCTATGAAGTACCTGTTGCAGGGTATGTGCTCAATAAATGGTAATGATTGTAGTAATGATGATATCTGTAGTGCTAACAATGGCAACAATTATGATGACAATAACAACAGAATCAACACCCACAGCTTTGAGTGGAGGGGTGCTGAAGGATCATTTGTATTCTCTAAGATTACTCTGCTTCCAGAAACAGGAAGAGTAGCTCCAGCTGGCTCTTGCTTAATCTCCAGACTATGATTTTATGGATTTCTGGGCCCATATGCATGATCTTGGTTGAATGAGCCATGTTGAATTTCCCCAAAAGCAGAGCCTCAGGAAAGGACTTTGGTGCAGGTGGTTTATGTAGAAGGTGGTCCAGGAAACAGGAGTGAAAGGACTGGGGCAGAATGACAAGGAAAAAGGAAGAAGGAACTTGAGTGTATTTTGAGGTCATTGGCATCAGTATATCTCTGAAAAGTGTACAGAATGTCTTCCAGAATTGTCCACTAGCACCCACCCCTCCATAGGCTAAGATTGTCTCCAGGAACACTTACTTCCCTATACTCCAGGTGCTTGCTTGCTGGCCAAGTGGGCTTTCAAAGCTTCAGAGAAGGCCTTGAGGCCGTAAATGGAAAGAAGCACAGTACACTCAAGGTGGACACTCACTGACAGTAGGAGTTGTGTTCTCACCCCTGCCACTGCTTCCTTGTCAGCCTCCAGAAAACAGACCTGACTCCAGAAAATAGAACCTGAATGCTGACTATAAGCTTGTGTCAGAGGCTCTGCTGCTTGCTTTTGGAAACTTCTGTCTGTTCACCTGACTCATTCTGCTGCTATTCTCCCACCACTTGTTCCACTCACCCAGTGGGCTTCTACACCCGCCCCCTCCCAATGCTGACTGGCCGTGGGACCACTGCAGCTAACCAGACTACTTAGAAAATCCAGCTATTCTCTAAGACCTTGCCTTACCCTAATGGATAGACTCTGAGCATGCTCCAGTTTGCTCCCAATCTCTACCTTCCCTGGAGAAAATGGAATATCAATATTAAAAGTAAACATTTATTGAATGTTTATTATGTATCAGGAACTGTACTATTTTTATATGGATGTCCTTCTGTGACACCCATTACAACCCTAGAAGGTAGGTACCATTGTTACTGTTTCACAGAAGAGAAAACTGAGTCTTAAAAAACTTAGGTTGCTTATTCAAGGTCACACAGCTTAGTAAATGGTGGAAACAGGAGTGTAAGAAGGACCTTAAACCAGTAGAAGATCTCCTTTTTCTTTTGAGGCATTTGAGGCAAGGATAAACCAATAAATATAACAGCATGGATGAATGTCAAATGTATTATATTAAGTTAAAGAAGCCAGACTCAAAGGGCTACCTACTGTATGAGTTATTGATACTATATTCTTGAAAAGCCAAAACTAAAGGGACCAAAAACAGACCAGAGGCTGTCAAGGGCTGGGGATTGAGGAATGGGGTTGACTACGGAGAGGCACAAAGCAATTTTTTTTAGGTAGTAAAACTGTTTTATATCTTGATTGTGACATGATTGCAGGCATTTGTCAAAACTCACTGAAAGATACATCTGAAAGGATGACGTTTATTGAATTTAAAATATGCTTTTATTTTTAAAAGGGAAATAAAGCAGAGAGTAATGTTCTCTTGATTGACCCCCACAGTTGTCCAACTGTGCGAATAGAGGGGAGCAAAAGTTAAAGTTTCAAAGACTGGGTGGCATAAATGAGTTTAGGTGGGAGCTCAGAATCAGGTTGCAAGGATCTAAGAAAAGGATTTGAGGAGAGGAAGTGGAAACAGTGAGCTTAACCTCCCCAAAAAGCCTAGAAGTGTAGGAAAGACAAAAAACAGTCTTTGTGGGAAGAGAGCATTTACAGGAAAATTTTTTTCATTCACCATGAGGAAATTTGAACCTCTTTACTGCAAGGCAGAAGCTCCTTAGTGAAAAAGAGATGAAAGGCAGAGCGTATGCATGTATTTACCATCTCTAGCACTCTTTTCCTTTATGGAGATCTGAGTTTATGTCTGTTTTCATTTCCCTTCAGCCAGAAGTCCTTTAATATTTCATATACAGCAGGTATGCTGGTAATAAAGTCACTCAGCTTGCCTTTATCAAAAAACTGTTTTAGTTCACCCTCATTTTTGAAGGATATTTTTGCAGGATATAGAATTCAAGGTTGACGGTTTTTTATCTCTTTTAGAACTTCAGGAGTGTCCCTTCCCTGTCTTCTGGTTTGTCTTGGTTTTGAAGTCAGCAGTCATTCTTATTTTTGTTTTTCTGATTGTCTTGTGTCTTTTGGGCTCTGGCTACTTCTAAGACATTTTCTTTTTCTCTAGTCATCATTAATTGCTTTTGATGTGCATAGGTGTAATTTTCTTTGGTTTTATCCTGTCTGCAGTTTATTGGGCTTCATAGATCCTTAGGTTGATATTTTTCATCAAGTTTTGGGCAATTTCATGTGTTATTTCTTTAAATATTTTTATAGCTCAATCTCTTGATCCTCTCCTTCCTGGATTCCATAAATTTTACATTAAACAACTTACTGTTGTTCCAAAGTTCACGAGAATCCTGTTCATTTTTTAAATCTTTTTTCTCTGTGCTTCATTTTAGATTTCTATTACCCTGTCTTTCGGTTTATAGACCATTTTCTTTGCCATATCCTATTACAGATATTATATTTTTGAGTTCTAGATTTTTCATTGGGTTTTTAAAAACACATCAGGCTCCACACTGGGTGTGGACCTGCTTAAGATTCTCCCTCTCCCTCTTCCCCTCCCCCACCAACTCACGTTCTCTCTCTCTCTCTCTCTCTCTCAAAAAAAAAAACATTTTTTTTTTCTCTCATGAGAGTCTTCATCTGTTCACCCATTATGTCCATCTCTTCCTTTGAGTCCTTGAACTTGATAGTAGTGTTTTAAGGTCCTTATATGGTAATAACCAACCTCCCCATCATTTCAGAAACTCTCTCTTTTGACTTTTTTTTTCTCATGGTTATAGATCATATTTTCCTGCTTCTGCATTTGTTAATAATTTTTGATTCTAGGATGGACATTGATGAGTAACTGAACTTATTATCTTTTTTTACAGAGTTTGGGGTTTTCATCTGGCAGATGGTTAATTTACTGGTATATCTGCTTGTTTTCCTTTCAAGGCTTGTTTCCAAAGCTTTGTTGGGCTAAGTCAAGACTAGCCCTTACTCTAATGCAAAAGTATTTTTCTCCTAAATTGTGCCTTTTCCAGGGTCTCAGTTGAATGCTCAGAATGGGCAGCAAGGTCTCCCGAATATGGGTGGTTGGAACCCCAACATCTTCAGCATTGTGTGACTTAGGCAATCTCCCTTCAGCTCATAGCTCCCCAGTAGCTGTGTTTCCCAAGACTGTGGAGTTTTGTCCTACCCATGTGCATCTTGGTGTTTGGTCAAAGACTAAGAGGGACTCCTATGCATGTTTCTGAAGTTCCTTCTCTGTGCACCATCTCCCTCTCTCACATTCTTACCAGGAAATCTTGTCTACCTCGGCACTCTTAAAGTCCTGTCTTTACCTCCTCAGCTCGGCCAGATTGTCATGCTCTGTTGTGTTCCACCTTCCTATACCATACACCAGAAAATGTCCGGGACAAACATGGTGCTCACCTCTTCTGTTACCCTTCTTTCACGGTAATAGAACAGGGTAACAGTGTTTTGCTATCTATTTTCTAACTTCTGAAAATTGGTGCTTCGTACATTTTACCCAATTTTACCATCCTTTATGTTGAGAGGGCTAGTCCAGTACTATGTAGTCCATCAGTGTGAGAAGCAGAAGTTGTGTGAGCATATATAAATTTGGAAGCTGTAAACAAAACAATCATATTTTCCTAGGTAAAATAAGAACTTTATGTTAAGAAATTCATATCCTTTCTGATCTGCCTGGCTGACTGGCTTCATCATTGATCATTCCTTCTTTACAAATACTCTCTCTTTCTTTCTTCCTTGACCTGCCTTATAGTTTTCCATGTACCTCTGGTTTTCTCTTATTCTCTGCTTTTGCATATCTTGGTCCTACTACAACAAATACCTTCCTCCTTCCCCCTAATTGCCTTGTTATCTCCTACTTAGCCTTCAGAAGGTAGGTCAGCTGTCATCTCCTCCAGGAAGCTCTCTCTGGTATAGTCTGGGTTGAATATCCCCCATTTGTATTTTTATGTCACTCTGTGTTGCCTTTAGGAAAGCTGTATCATGTACACTCCATTGTAATTACCTGTTATGACCTTTCCTCCATACGCTTCACCCCACCTTCTGGACTGAACATCTCAAGGACCAGGACCAAGTCTAATTTAGCTCAGAGTCTCCATGGACTAGCACAGATTTTATCAAAATTTCTCTAAAAGGACCAGAAAGTAAATATTTTAGGGTTTTCGGGCCAGGCAGTCTCTCTTATAACTACTCAACTCTGCCATTGTAGCAGGAAAGAAGCCATAAATAATACATAAAGAACATGTGAAATATACAACTTTATTGGGGGGAAAAAAAGTGAGCTATGGCTTGTTGATTTCTAACCTAGCATATAGTATGCCTAGTAAACATTTATTTAGTGAATGAATTAAAAGAATAGCATGTTATTATTAGAAGCCTCAGAGGAAATGCAGAAGAATACAATCAGTTCTTTAAGTGCAAGGGTTTTCACTGAAATGGAAAAGTGGCACTTTTCTTAAGACCTAAAGGAAAGAAGAAAGGCTAGCTGAGTAAAGAAGGCAGAAAGAGAGAAAGTAGAAGAATTTCTGGCCAACCTGACAGATCTCCCCATGCAGGGTTTTTTCCAGGAGGCCATCCTGGGACAGGATCTTGAAAACCTGAATAGCTTGATCGGAGTGAGCTCCCAAAGCAGCCAAGGGCAGGAAGAGCCAGAGGGCAAGTACAAGCTGTGTCCTGGGTAGCACCCGGGGCAAACCCAGAAGAGCCAAGTCCTGCAGCCAAATCCAAAGCGTCAAAACCCAGGCAGATCCTGGAAGTGAGCCTAGGGTGAGAACAGCAAGGGCAAGAGCGAAGTGAGATCCAAGACAACTTTTATGAATAGAGCTGGCAGGCCCACGGCATTTTGCTGCTGGTCACTAGCCACATGGTGCCTGGATAAGTCTGGATAGGTTGACCTGCATCTTCTTGGAAGAGTTAAGTGACAAGGTTATCCACTTAGACATAAAAGGAGGACAGCCAGCAGGGCTTAGGGACTGGAGAAGCTTCCGTGCAGCAACCATAGCAGATCCATAAAGACCCAACCAGAGGCGAAAACCAAGATTTGCTGAGATACAGTGGGTGAGGCTGAGGTTGGATAATGGCAGGTTGTCGCAGTCTAGACACCAAGGCTGTAGGATGTTCTCCAGGGAAATGCCATGAATGTTATGCCAAGGAAATGCGTGGGTGACTTTCTGCAGGACTGAGGTTGGCAGGGGAAAGCAGCCACTGGCAAAGCAGGCCAGCAAAACTGGGCTATCACCAAATGCCTGCCATAGGTAGAGAACTTCAGAGAATCTGTCTACGTGCCGCATGCCTCCTTCATCAGCATTGGCCTTTTGGGCATCCTTGTAAATTTAGTTATCACTGGTAACGTAACACCAGCAATGACAGCAGAAAAGGGGTCAGAAGTGAGATTACAACACACACATTCAGGACGTCTCCCTGGGAGGGCTTTTCAGACCTGGTTGCCCATCAGTATCTCAAACTTATACGTCTAATCATTTCTTCCTCCCAGCTTCCCAGCTGCCTCTGTCGCATTTTTGCTTCGTCTAAACTATTGGGAAAAAACATCTAGGCGCAGGTATGTGTAGGCCACTAGAACACTGCTGGAACCAGAGAGAGGCATGCTAAGCCAAAGAACTTTGGCCCTACCGGAGAGCCAAAGAGGTTGAGAGTAGTCTTGTTTCTCTGCCCCTGCCCCCCAGGCTGAAGCCCTAGTATTTCACCAAGGACCTCAGCCGTAACCCCCCTGAGCATCCATATAAGAAAACCAAGGCATGTACGTTGTTTCTTTCTCTCCAGACCTCCCAGTACTTGTGGTTTCTCCCTCTCCTTCCTGCCTTACTTCGTGGAGGATGCTGGGGCCCAGTGTTGCACTTCTCCGTGTCCCAGCTAACTGGGTCTGATGAGCCACCTCATTCTCAGGCCCCGGGCCGCTGAGTCCCAGTCAGAGGATTCCCTCCTGGTTTTTCTTTCAGCTTCAGGTCCTTGCATCTGACATTCTGTCGTCTCTACCCACTCATTCCAAGCCAAACTGCACTCCGATCACCTGCTCAGATCTTTTATGCTTCCCTTGTCTTCCAGAAACTTGTCTGGATTTGCCCTGTCCATCCTCTTCATATTTAATTTAACTGACTGAGATTTATGAAGCCCACCTTGTGTTCCAGCCACTACTCATGACTTCATGGACTATAGCGTCAGGATAACACATTAGGTGTCAGGTGTAATGCTTTCCTGGGGTAACCCTCACTACACCCTCATTTCAATATCCAGGTGAAGAAACTGAGTTTGAGAGTGATTACTGACTTGTCCAATCTGGAATTGAGCTTCAGAACTGAGCCTAGAGTATAAAATGGTCTGATTCAAACACCAGAGCTCTAACTGCTTCCCCAAACTGTCTCCCACAGTCTGTCCAAGCTTCCCTCTTACTGGCTCACACCTCTGATCCCATGTCTGCATTCCTTCCCCACTGCCCTAAGTCCAACCCTGCACCACTCATGCAGAGAGTGTTGATGGGCCTCCTCACCGTGGGCCTCTCCCTTCCCACCACTGGGCGTGGCCTGGATGTGGTGTGATGGAGAGCGTAGCTCTGGCCTCAGGCAGATTTGACCTTGAATCCCAGTGTCCTCACTCATTGACTCTGTGATCTTGGGTTAACTCACTTAACCTCTCTGAGTCTGGGTTTCCTCATGTTAAAAAAGGGTAGCCTGATAGCCTCTGTGTCAGAGGAAGCTCTTTTTCTGAGTGTTTAAGGAAATAATGTAGGTCAGTCCTTGGCACAGTGCCTGGCACTTACTAAGGGCTCAGTGCATGTGAACTATTATCGTATGATTCTTCCCTGAAGGAAACTTCCATCATGTCTTCCCCTCTCACCCTGGGCACTCAGCGCTCTCCTCGACCTAGTCCTGACTTTCTTTTTTATCTTCTCTTTTTGCCTTCAATCCCTCCAGTTCCCCAAGCAGTGTCCTCTCCTTCTTGACCTCTCAGTGCGATATAGGGACAAGAGCATGTGCTCTAGGGTCGGGCAGACTGGGTTTGAACCCTAGTTTGACCCTCGCTAGCTCTGTGAGCTTTGGCAGCTTTGTCAACATGGCTGGGTCTCAGTTTTCTTAGCTAAAAAATGAAATGAGGGTGCAGTGAGGGTTACCCCAGGAAAGCATTACACCTGACACCTAATTGGTGTTTAATCCTCTTATCTATGTTATCACTGGAATTCCTGCTTCTCCTGTCCTGCCAGGCTTCCCATGGGAGTCTCCTTCCACTGGGAAAGTTTCCTTGCTCCTCCATCATAGTTAGATTCCTCTTGTGGCTTCCCATTATGCTTTTTATCCATAATAATATGGAGAACTTTGCATTGTACATTTCTTTAAAGTTTTCATAGCCACACACCTGAAGTCATCGCCCTTCCTAATGTTGCAGATTGTTTTCCATGGGTTCCTGCCTTGTCCCCCAAGGCAGGATAGAGTCTGGTCCCTCTCCCTAGCCTAGTGCCGGTCAGATATCTATTATGTGGTTGATGTTATTCAGTGGGTTGAAATTTGAATTAATGTGGGCAATTTGCAAGACAGGTGTAGGAAATCAACAACTAAATTTATCAGAAAGGTGGACTAGTACAATGACATATTATTTAAGTATAAGAAACCGCAAAGACGGAACCTACTCTTGAGGCACCTGCTTCTCTGTATTCATGCCTTTGGACTTGGACTTTTTGGATTCGGGGATTTTGGAGTGAGCTGTCCCATCCCCGCTGCTCTGTGTTCTTGTTTCTATAATATCCCTGCCCGTGCTGGATTGTAAGTAATCCGCTGAACCATCTGTTTCCCCACCCCCAGACTGTGGGGATAAGCCTCTGTCCAATTCCTGTCAGTGTCCGGGACCTGCCACTGTGCTTGGCACACAGTAAATGGAAGCTGAGGGAATAAATCAGAAAGACCCAGCTGGGTCCATCCCCTCATCTTCCTAGGATTGTGCTCGTTCCTAGTCTCTTGTCTTATCCTACAGTATGTAAATTTCTTGTCTTCTGTACTGAGTAAAAGGCAGGTTTCATGTTGTAGCCTCCCTAACAATGAGGAAAGGAGGAAACTGTAATTACTGAGTGTCTATTATGTGCCAGTAGTGATTTCACATATATTATCTCAGCTTTTAGAAATTGAATTTAATTCTTATAATAGGTCGGTAAGATAGGCATCATCAGCCTTGAATTACAGGGGAGGGAGCTGAGACTCAGGGGAGCAAAATAATTGGAATTTGACCAAGTTGACCTAGCTAGAAAGTGACAGCTCTGGCGTGTGAATCCCTGTCTGCCGGCTATAAGGCCAATGCCGTTCTTTGTTGGTTGGTAGTGTTTGTTTTTAACAGCACGCAGGTGAGCGGAGTGTGTTAGCCCAGTAGGTGTCAGGAACTCTGTTGAGCTGAGACTTGAATTTAATCACATTGAATCACATCTGTGCAAGCCTGCTCCCAAATGTTTCGAGCACATATATTGCCTACCTTTTCCTTTGATTGTTTGGATGAAAATTTTTTGAAAACATGCACTGAGCACTCCCAGTGCATCAGACACAGTGCTGGGTGCTGGGAACACGGCGCTGGACACAGGCATCCTCAGGGACAGTCTGGTGGGGAGACAGACCTGCAGCAGGGACCATACACGTTATCTGCTGTGGGGAGACAGGAGACAAGACTCAAGTCAGTCTGGGGGGGACCGTGGAGACTTCTGAGTAGATCATGAAGGAGGGATGAGAGTTGGCCAAGCCAAGCAGGAAGAGAGCCACAGGGAACAGCATGTGCTAAGCCCGGGAGGTACAGAATGGCAGGTAGGATGGGTCTGGGAAAAGGGGGCATTTCGGCGGAACAAGGCAGAGGGAGCAAGAGATGCTGAACCTGGTCTCCCTGTGTTCACAGCATGAACCGAAAGTCATGAGTGGCTCCCAGCCCTTTCCCCTACACCAGCAGTGCTCCTGGGTTAGACAACAGCTAGGACAGCCTACTCACTCAGGAGTGAGCTGCGGGAAGAGCTGGCCGTACATCCATCTGTCTTCTCTAGAGAACTGATGGGTGAACCCAGTGTTTGCATTTCCCTGATGTGTGGGAAATAATGAGCAAGTGATTGGGCTGGCTGACCTAGTGATGTCATCTGCCTGCCGTTGGGGGTGGGGAAGGGCATGGCTGCCCTCAGCAGGCTGGGAGCAGGGCTTGGTGCCCAAGTTCTCGATGTGCCCCTGCAGCAGAGGGCTCTCGGGTAGCAGGGAGCCGATGTAAATGGGGATCAGGTCCCATTCAGAATGGCCTTCTTCTGTGATGGGTGGAGCAGAGAGTTCTGTCACTGTGGGCCACTGGGTGGTAAGCTTATGTGTCCCTTGTGTCCACCCAGTTCCAGTTTTCCTCTTTACTATGCCTGAAAACATTCTTTAACTCACACCTTTATTAGCCAACCAAGAATGGCTGAGAGCTGAACTGGTCTTATGATGAATTGTATGTTACTTAGCCAGTAATTAATACATATATATGTGTGTATATATATACGTACTATGTATGTATATTATATGTATATATTATATGTGTGTGTACGTATTACATGTATGTGTATATGTGCGTGTGTATGCGCACGTGTGTGTGCATGTATCAACACTCATCACATGCGGAAACAAACTCAGCGCAGTGCTGATGCTGACTTTCCGTTCCCCTCCTTCCTCCCCCTGGTACTTCGAAAATCCCTCCATTAGTTTTGTCTTGGTCCTGTCCAGATCTTGTTCTGTTCTCCCCTGCGGCACCCTCTGGTTCCCTCCTACACCCCCGACGGGCCTCCTCCCCGGTGATCCTTAGCAGACCACCGTGGACCAGTCCCTTCCACATATCCAGACTGCCTGCCACCGTCCTCTCACACAGCCAGCTCACCTGCCCCTCATCCCGGAAGCCACAGAAAAGCCAGCTGGAAGTCAACCGTGCTCATTTCCGAGAATGGCCCAGGCCTACTCACCACCCACTCCCTCTACCCTTGGCTCCGTGCTCTCCTGCCACAGCCCTACACTCCCGTTTTGCTCCCTGTAATGCATTCTTCACACTGCTGCCTGGATGGCTTATCTAAAATTCACATACGATCATGCCATTCTCCTGCTCAGACCCTTCAGTGGTTTCAGACCCTTTCAAATGACATCCGAACTCCTGAAGCATTTAGAGCAGCGCCATCCGTGAACAGGCTCCTTCCTACCTCCCTGGCATGGCTTCCTACCTCTCCCCTGACAGTGGGTGACACAGCAATGCTAAATTGCTTATGGATCCCCAAACACACAGTGTTATTTAATGCTTCTGAGTCTGCCAGAAATAGCCTCTCCTCTCCATCCTGTCTTACAAATCTGATCAGCCTTTCAAAGGCCTTCTCTGAAGCCCTCCCAGACAGAAGTCATCGTTCTGGGCTGCCTCCACGTCTCGCTCAGGCATCTGCTGTCCTGTCTGCAGATTCCCAATACCCTCTTGCTTCCACAGTTGGTCTCACTCCTCCCTGAATAGCAGAGGACCTAGCAAAAGTGGGTGCTTAGCCAGCGCGGTTGGAATGATGGTTGGATTGTACTTTCTTCCCAGCATTTAAGGGGCTCGTGTTTTCGCCACAGCCACACTGATCCCTGCCCCCCGATTGGCTTTCCCAGGTCGGGCCAATCACTGGTCTGCAATCATTGGTGGATCCCACTCCAAGAACTACGTGCTGTGGGAATACGGAGGCTACGCCAGCGAAGGTGTCAAACAGGTTGCAGAATTGGGCTCACCTGTGAAAATGGAAGAAGAAATTCGGCAACAGGTAAGAAAAACAATCACAGAATGACCAAAAACCAGGCACGGAGTCAAAGCATCTGTTAGATTTCTGGGGGCTAGAAGTTTATAGTACGGTGTGCGGGGAGATCGGCGCCCTAGGAAGCAAAAATCTGTTTGCTGAGTTTGGGGCAGAGGGGGGTGGGAATTAAGTCGAGTTGAGGACGGAGACACACAGGCCCCTCTTGTTGTCTCAGATTTTCCCTGACCGGATTTGTGTTTTCCCCAATTTGTGCTAACAGCCACTGCTGGGGCCGCGCGGGTGGCATGCGACATCTCTGGTCTCCTGAGAGTCAAGTGTCTGGCTTTCAGTTTTCTTGCTATGATCCTTGCCAGGGTCAGGGGAGTGACACCGAAGTTGTCTAAACCAAAATCACCATTCAAAATCACCATGAAAACAAACTCTATCAGCACAAGCGTTTTGTAACCGTGCCTTGAGGTGTTTGACAAATTTGTCGGTCCTTAGTCACAATAGTTACAGACGGCACAGGAGCATTGTCCGTGTACCACCTTACATGGGCCCAGGAAGTGTGCCGTCATCTAGGTCCCCACTCATCCCAGTGGAGAGATGAGGGAGGAATCACCCATCGTTCTTTCTGATTTGTGTGACTGACAGTGCTATTTTGTCCCCCATGGAAAGCGCTAGAAAGAGGCCGAGGAGGGATCTGGAAAGAAGAGCTGCAGTTTTTCTGTGGCCATTCACGGCCATACTATGGAGAGGTGATGGGCCAGCTTCAGCCGTGGCCGCCCACGGAAATCCTTCAGGCCTGAGAGAGCTCTGTGGGCAGCCAGGGCACACTGCCTGCAAGCTTGCTCAGGAGGGAATTAGCAAGGCACAAACCATGCTTGGCCTGTGGTCATTTCACAGCACTGGTCACTGCCAGGCTGTCCCACATCCGAGACTGTAGGAGGCCCTGGAGACACGGGCCCAGGTGTCACAAAGTGTACATGCCCACAGGCCCGAGCGGCACAGAAGGGCAAGCGCAGCTGAGGCCCCCAGTGCTTCCCTTTGAAGTCGCCCATGGGGACTCCAGGCTGCCCACAAGCCTTAAACTGAAGGCAACAGAGGTCACCCTGACTCCTTCTATAATCCCCTGAGGAATCCTTTTGGACCCGAGTCCAGAAATGCCCCAGAATTAGCTTATGTTTCTTCTTAATATGATTTAAAACCTTTTCCACATTCTTGGGGAAAAAATGTTTAACCAGATGTTTTAAGATTGCATGCTATTCATCACAAGGACATCCAACCAACTAGTTAGTGTTTCTCTGACTCCGGCTGAGAGTGATTTGTGACTGGCATCGCTCATTCAGGCGACAGCACAGAACAGACATCTGTGAAGCCATGGAGGGCTCGAGCTTGGTGCTGGTCTGTCCAGCCTGTCATGGGGGAGGGTCCTTTGTTGGGGACCATGAGGGTCCATGTTCCTGGGTCTCGAGCTTAGGATGGTGGTACACTGGCTTATCGAGTCCCATTGTGTGGTATGGTAAAGAAAAAAAAATTGTTACAAATAATAGTTGAAATACTAAAGTTTGCAAATAAATTAGGTCAAGGTCAAGGACATCTTCATAATAATGCCAAGTCTCCTTCGTTGTCTTTCTTGAGAGATTTCTGGGAAAAAGAGAATCATGTATGAGTCATGAGAAGCTGGAACCAGTCGTGCCAAAAAACACTATTTATCATGTGTCATAGCAGCACAAAGGTTGGAAGCTGATGGATAGGACCCCCAGCCTTAGATTGTCCCCCTTTGGGAAATATTCTTTACTTGGCGTGTTCCTAACCATGGAATTAGCTTCTGTGCCACACAGTCTGCCTCTCTCAGCTGACTAGTATTCCTGATATTAAATCATAATTATAAACCTAATGATGAGGACTGCACAAGGGATTTAAAATTCCACAGAGCATATCTTAGGGTGTGTCGCTGCCTTTCAGGTCCCCTGGTGCTGGATATCTATTTTAGCTCTCACGTCTGGTCTGAGAAGACAATAGTATTATCCCCATTTTACAGATAAGGAAAGTGAGGCACAGTCAATAGCTAGAGAATACTAGACCTTGAACCCAAATCTGCCTCGCTCTTATACACGGTCCCACCAACATAAATTGCAGGGCTTCATGCAAAGTGGGGTCACTTGTTCAAGATTGAAGAATTCTAAGGTGGATGGGGCGCCTGGGTGGCTCAGTGGGTTAAAGCCTCTGCCTTCGGCTCAGGTCACGATCTCAGAGTCCTGGGATCGAGCCCCACATCGGGCTCTCTGCTCAGCGGGGAGCCTGCTTCCTCCTCTCTCTCTGCCTGCCTCTCTGCCTACTTGTAGTCTCTGTTAAATAAATAAATAAAATCTTAAAAAAAAAAAAAGAATTCTAAGGTGGCGATACTGTGAATTTCACAGCATGGGACCCTGGGAGGCTGCTGGGCACAGCCCTTGAAGCCAGCCCTGCCCATCCACTTCCCTGGCCCCCACAGCTGCCCCACAGAAACTCCTCTCAGCAGCTTCTGAGATAATCCCTATTTCCAGAGCTCCACCAGCAGTGCATCCAGCCCCCCAGCCCCTTGGAAAGTCAGCCAGATAGAGTGATTTCCAGATCCCTTCACTTCCAGACATTTCAGAGTCCTCAATATTGTTCCCTGCAAACACAGAATTTATTATATTTTTCTGTAAGTCAGGTAAGGAACAACATAAAAAGCAGCAAGTATATGAATCCTCCTAGAATATAAAAGTGTCCTCTGAATAACGGGGAACTTGTTTGAACACATCTACAAACTAACACAGTGTTCTCAGCCTTTAATGCCTTATATCCTACCAATCTCTCTATCAAAGAACCTGTCCAACAGGATGGAAAAAAACAAAACAAAACCCTCTTTTCCCAAGAAAGACATTTATATGCTTACTCGCATTCTCTTATTATAGACCTACCGCTTACTGGCAAGTTTCAAGGGCATTAAAAATCACGGTAGATATTGTTGGAGGTAAATCCTATGCTAATGGCTTTCAAACACAAATGAACAAAAATAATAATCCCATTAGTAGGGAAAATTGTAATAATATTATTGAGTATAAATTTTACTGTTACTATAACTACAAAAGAACCAAGAAAATTAATAAAAAATCACAGTAACGTTATTGCCAAAACACTGGTGGTCAGAGAGGGTGGGGGAAGGACGCAAGGCCCATGTCTTAGCAGAGAGATGGTGTCCTGGTGGGGAGCAGAGAGTGTGGATTAGAACTACTGAGCTTAGAGTAGACTGATAAGTCGCAAATTGGCAACCCAAGGCAGGTGAGGCAGTAGGGAATGGCAGGTCATATGTGTAGGTAGCCCCAGGCACTAACAGTGAGCAGGTGTGTACTCACTGTTATGAAGATGTTGTCCTGAGTCCATTGCATGTTATCAAGCACACATTTCTGGCGTGTGTACTAGGTGTCTGGTTCTCTGCCAGACATGGCCCCAAGATGGCACCCTGTTCACCACATTCGTCATGCTGGAAATGTACACATCATCCTGGATTCTGTCCCCTGCCCCAACTCTCGCCTTCTGTCCTAAATTCATCCAGTTCACTTCCCCATCCCCACTGCCCCATCTAAGCCATCCCCATCTCCTGCATTAGTTTCCTGACCTCCCTGCCTCCCGTCCTCTTCCTCTTATCCACACTGCTCCAGGGCCATTTCAATAAAACTTAAATCAGATTAGGCCATTCCCTCTGACTAAGATGTCCTCACGGACCCTAGGACCAAGTTCAAACTCCTTATCGTAGCTAGAAACCCCAGCATGATCCAGCCTTGTCTTGCCTCTCCCGTCTTATTTCTTGCTGCAGCTCTAAGCTTTGCCCATCCAGAACCATGTTCAGTCTCCCCCAAAGAGCCATGCCGCTCTTACATCTGGGTCTTCCCCCAGCCTGGAACATCTTCCAGCTCCTCTTCCCCTGGTGAACTCCTAAGTATCCTTCCAGGCTCAGCTTAAATGTTGTTTCTTCCTGGAAGCCTTCTCTGATTCTGTACAAAACGGGTGCTCTTGCCGGGAGCTCACACAGCACCCAGTACCTCCCCTTCATCACCACCATTGCATTTACTCTAAGTCCTTGTCAGATGTGTCTCCTTCACTAAACTGCAAAGCTCCAATCTGTGTTTCCATCGTCCTCTCCTTTGAGCTGGGCAGTGCTAGCTGCTTCATGAATGTTTCTTGACTGTATTCATTTATCCACTCAACTTTATTGAACACCAACTAAATGGCAGGCATTACAGAGACAGCAGTGAGCAGATGATTCCCTGCCTGCATGGAGTCTGCGTTCTAGCAGGGAGACAAGAATGAAATTAGTTAAATAATTAAAAATTAGAGTAAATAAGAAGAAACCAACAAGAGGGGACACAGAAAGCAGTGTTAGGGAGAGACCTTGGAATTAGGGTGCCCAGGAAATATCTCCCTGAGAAGTGACCATCATGCGGAGGCCCCAAAGATGAAAACATAAGGAAAAGGTCATTCTGAATGGTGATGACATGTGCAAAGACCCCGGGGTGGAAAAGAGCTTGTGCTGTAAGAACCCAGAGAAGACCGATGTGACAGGAGAGGGAAGGAGAGCAAGTGTGGCCCAGCATGAGACGAGTTGAATGGAGGGCCTTTTATCTCCATGCTGGAGAAATTCGCAAGTGTGGGGGAAGGAGGCAGGTCCATGAACACCTATTCTCATATAAGGTGCTTGAACTTCAGGGGAATCTCTGTGTCAGCTGGGGGAGTACAGGCATTAGACTGTGGCAGTCCTTGATGTGCCCTTTTCTGAACCACCCCGGGCTTTCATGGCCCCTGTCCCTCATGGCCAGAGAGACACATGTTAGTTTCCATATCACATGGAGAAGCTGGGTCTGGAGCCCCTTCCCTGGGCATCCTTAGCTCCCTGTGCATACCCTCTCCTAGACTGGAATGTCCCCACTCTTTCCTTCTCTGTCTCCCAGGTAGAAAGTGTGTCCCTTGAAGGCAAGAGCTTGTTGGTTTTCCTCACTGCCGGAGTCTCCTTTTCAAACCCACCTCTGCTTCTGTTCATGCCCGCTCTGTCGTTTTGTTATGGTTTCTTTATCTCTTCAATATTAAACATGTCTAATTGTCTCGTTCAGATTACTCTGTTATCGCGGGGTCCTAGGGACCAGTCTTCCTTTAAATTGAACCTGATGTCTCTCCCCATCACTAGTTGGGTTGTTCACTCACGTCCAGCAGATACCTTTCTTTTTTTCCAGTGGGCATCCTATGTGCTCAAACTGTGATGTTTGCTTGGTTGGAGGGACAACATATTTTCATCTTGTCAACTCCCATTTTGATGTCCTTTCTCAACTTGGAGATCCCCCCTGAACCCCCAGTGTAAATACGGACTCTGCTCTTACACACCAGAAAACCCGAGGCTTCCGATCCCTGAAGGAGAATTTTTACTCAGGGGCCTAGACAGAGCACAAGCTTCCGGGCGGTCTTCCTAAAGGTGACTGGTAAATGTTGCCCTATCCCCAGTTTGCAAATAGGACAGCCCTTCAAAATGTCTAGCTTGATGCCACCGGCGTCTTCCCACATCTCCTCTCACGCCAGCTCAAATCTTCCCCTTCTCCCTTCATGTGGGTGTGAAACCTCCGCCCCTGCCCCTGGGGCCCACACCCTAGTCCGCGGCCCCCACAGGCCACTGGGTGCCAGCCTGCTTGCTGCTCTGGGTTAGACTTTTCTCCCCCAGTGCTGGTATCCAGGAGATTTTTCTAAATGTGTCTAAGTTTTCAGTTATGTATTTTTAAAAATTTGCCCATTACGTTCTGTCTAACATGTTTGTGTCTGAAGCAGGAGGGAGAAAGCTAGGCTTTTGCATCAGCTCAGTGTCTCATGTTTCTGGATGTCCACCTAATATCTCCAGCACCTAACACGGTATCTCTCGCATACGAGGTGCTCAACACATATCTGGACTGATACATGAACAAGCGAGCCACGAATGTTTTTTGCATAAAACCATGAGGGTTGAATGGCCACTTGCTCATGGAAAATGCCCGAGAGAAAAAACACTCTGGCTTTTATGTAACATATCAGTCTGAATCATGTAAGTTATATTTAACTTATATAACATATAAGTCAAGATTCGAGACTTCCCCAACCATAAGAGGTCAGATAATGGTGGGCCCTAAAATAGGCATTGATCATTTCATTTCGGGAGGCCTCGCTTTGGCAGATTACTTAAGCTAGCTGGGAGGACCGTCACACCACCTGTGGCATAAGAATCAATGAACAAGCGGGTGTTCTTTTTCTTTAAAGTTAAAATAGTGTATAGGGCTCCGGGAACTCACACGAAGGGTTTGAGAATTTTCTTTTCTCATCTCCTTTAAAACAAAGCACTATGGCTACCGAACATTTGTTTCTCCTGATTTTTGAGTTTCTAAAATTTGATCGCTTTCCTCTAATTAAAACCCTCACCTTTTTTCTCATGTTTTCCATGGATTGTGACATGCTGCTTCATTTGTGTGAGAAAGCCACCCACTCGCTCATGACCAGCTTTTGTTTAGAACAATAAGGCTCCCATAATCTTCAGTACTTGTGAGAGGGAGGACTATATATACCTAAAAGCATTGGCTCTGAATTAATATTTCCTGTTTTCAATCCTGGCTTCATCACTTACTGTGTGACTTTGCAAAGTCACTTAACCCCTCTGTGCCTCAGTTTCCTCCTCATCATGAGATGAGGGCGGCAATAGTGCCCACTCCAGAAGGTTACCATGGGGACTAAGTGTACTGATATGTGTAAAGTGCTTGGAGTAGAGCCTTCCCTGTAGAAAGCGCTCACTGAATGCTACTTATCATTGCCATGGTTTCATTCTTGGGTCTTCATTTCCTCATCAGTAAAATCAGGGGTTGTCCTCAGATGGAAGAGTCTCTGCAGGTGCTAGGAAAGCTAGTGACTCTAATTGTTCAAGTTCATCATGTCATTCCTCAGCCTGAGAACACCCACAGAGTGCATCCCCCAGGCTCTGCCCCTGCCTGCCCCTCCTTTCCCTGCTGAACAATGCCATCTCCCCATATGCCCTAACCCTCTGTCCCAAAGTTGACCCTAAACAATTTGAGGACAGTAACTAACTACACCCTCATATCAAAAAGGAGCCACAACAAAACTCCATACGCATCCCAATGCTATTCTTGTCATCAGACTCTTCCCCTTCCTTGGAACAGCATTATCTGTATGTCCACAGGATCTAGTGCAGTGCTACCTCCAGAGCAAGGTCTAGCAGCAACTAAAACCAGGAGATCTTCCCATGTGCAATGGGACACAGCCAGTGGCTAGAAATGCAGACAAGGCTCTCAACCTAAGGAAGGAGATGGTCTAATAAAGCTTCTTCTTTTTTTTTTTTAAGATTTTATTTATTTATTTGACAGAGAGAGATCACAAGTAGGCAGAGAGGCACGCAGAGAGAGAGGAGGAGAAGCAGGCTTCCTGCTGAGCAGAGAGCCCGATGCGGGACTCGATCCCAGGACCCTGAGATCATGACCTGAGCCGAAGGCAGCAGCTTAACCCACTGAGCCACCCAGGCGCCCCTCTAATAAAGCTTCTTGATGATGAGTAACAGGAACCTACTCAAACTAACTCAAGAACAAAGGAGACTTTATTGTAGGGATGAAATAGAATTTAAGAGAACACAAGTTAATACTGAGTGCAAAAAGCCTCATGAGAGCTGTAACTGGAAGGCATCAGGCTGAGACAAATTATCACTCTTCCCCCTCTCCTCACCCAACCACCCCCCAGAGTCACATAGTCTTTTCTATGTTCTCCTATGTGACTCTCTTCCCCCTTTCTCAACAGAACCCCAGGATGCAGAGCTAAGCCAATTAGACAAGAAAATGCTAAGTCTAGGGGCGCCTGGGTGGCTCAGTGGGTTGGGCCGCTGCCTTCGGCTCAGGTCATGATCTCAGGGTCCTGGGATCGAGCCCCGCATCGGGCTCTCTGCTCTCTAGGGGAGCCTGCTTCCTCCTCTCTCTCTGCCTGCCTCTCTGCCTGCTTGTGATCTCCCTTTCAAAAAAAAAAAAAAAATTTTTAAAAAAAAAAAAAAAAAAAGAAAATGCTAAGTCTAGATTGGTTCAGCCATTGAAATGGGACAAGGGGAACATCACTAGACCCAAGCATGAGGATTTGGAAAAAGAGAGGAAAGAGAAAGGATATGGGCATAGAGAGCACCGTTGGGACCACAAGTTGCCCTTGCCACCTGCTACCTTACACTTTAACGTGGCTTCCTAAGTCTTTGATCTTGAATAAGTTACCTAACCTTCACTGAGCCTTAGGATCTTCATTTGCAAAATGGCAATAATGAGCATATGATCTACATATGTTGGTTATGAATTAATATGTGGAACCATATACATATAGGGACTGTCAACGTGTAAGCCCATTATTACTCTTATTGTTGGGACAAAAAATTAAATTTGAAGGATTTATCATCCTCTTTTCCTCCCACCTTCTAAGATGCTTTGAAGGAGGAAATGCAACTGGAAGAGGTACAATGTGCTCCACAGAAGCTTCCAGAGAGTGAAGACCAGGAAAGAGAAGTGAGGGAAGAAGGAAGGCTGGGAAGCTGAGACAATATTAGAATTTTACAGAATGTGCAGAGACGTATTTGAGCAGCTGCCATTTGGAGTGGAAGTTGGGGAGAGAAGGAAAGGCCCAAAGAAGACTTTTTGTTAATAGAATTTCTAGGAAGAGCCATCAGAAGGTAATATTTAGTGGTCCACTTTGCAAAACATTGTGTGAAGTCATTTACCCTCTGCTGCCCCCTCAAGTAACATTCAGTAAAACCTGTGATGAGTTTCAAGCTTCGTAGAGTCAGGTTGGATAGATCCTGCCCAAGGCCCCCAGCAGGGCCCCAGTTTTATTTGGTTCACATTGATATCACTACCCATACCTCCTTTGTCCTTCCCATCTCATTCAAGGCTTAACTCCATGGATTGTGCCCAAGTGGGCATGCAGTCGGTGGAGAGGACTAAGGTGATTGTAAGGGTGGGGACCCGGAACGAAGTTAAATAAAGATTTTCAGTCACAGACACTTTATATGGAAATTAGAACATCCTTTGAAAGGTGTGGTTTCAGTCATATGAAGCCTCTTGTTTGCTTTCAGTTGAGTCTTCAAACAAATCCAGATCACAGTAGGACAGGCAGCCGGAGTGACTGAACAATGCCTGTTCTTTAATAAAACTGGCGCGGGCTGCCTTTGCTGGAAGGAAGCAGAGCCTGCCTATTAGCAGCAATTCCCAACCTCTGCAGTTTTCCCTCAGAGCATCACTGATCCCTGGAGTTTTTCCAGAAAAATCTCTCTGTGAGAGAAATGGGGGACAATTTAACTCAAAACATATAGATTATTTAACTTGCTAAAAAAAAAAAAAAAATCTATTTTTAGAACTGACCCAAAACATGGCAAACAGAAAGCAAATCTAAATGGGCTGTAATTAGTAAGTTGCCTTAATATTTAAAGGGCAGTTTGGCAATATCTGTCAAAATTGGACATTTTCTTTTTTCTTCCTGTGGCAAAAAACACATAATATACTATTTACCACCCTAACAATTTTTAAGTGTTCCATTCAGTGTGTTGACTATATTCACGTTGCTGGGTGTATATTTTCTTTATAACTCAATGTGGATATCTATATCTAGGGGTTAGTCTTTAAACAATATTCTCACACAAAGGTATATGAGGAAGGACATTCATTACAACATTGCTTATAAAAATAAGTGAAAGAAGCAATCTTTTATCAATAGGGAACATACTAAAAATTCAGGCTGCTTCGTTATAGTTCAATACCATGCAGCTATTAAAAAGAATAAGGCAGGGGTGGGGTTATGGACATTGGGGAGGGTATGTGCTATGGTGAGTGCTGTGAAGTGCATAAACCTGGCGATTCACAGACCTATACCCCTGGGATAAAAATATATTATATGTTTATAAAAAATAAAATTAAAAAAAACAAAACCAAAACAAAACAAAACAAAAAAAGAAGAAGGCAGGTGTATATGTACTGATATAAAATGTTCCCTGGTATGTATTGTTGGGTAAGGAAAAGCAGGATAGTGTCTCTGACTTGTTGCCATTTGGGAAAAAAGGCAGCTGGGTCAGGGTCAGAGTCAAATGATTATACGCACATATAGCATTTTATGTGCATAGAATATCTCTATGAACATATACCAGAAACTCATTGTCTCTAAAGCAAACAGAGAGTATATGGGCCAGAGCTGAAAGGTTGTTTATATTTTATCATATGCTCCTTTGTACTATTTAAACATAAACATGTTACCTTTTTAAATGAATGTTATTTAAATAAATAAAGAATACTTTGATAGGAAACTGAATATTGTAAAAAAGACCAATAGTCCAAATTAACCCATAAATTTAATATCCTCCCCCCAAAAATCAAATAACTTTTTAACTTATACAGGCTGATTCTATGGAAATGAAAACGAATTCGCCAAGAATAGCCAGAAAATGTTGGAAAGATAATAATGATTAGAGGGGAGTGGAGAGAGAAGACTAGCCAAATTAAATATTTGTAAATGATATATCCAATAAAGGGTTATTATCCAATATCCAAAATATGCAAAGAACTTATAAAACTCAGCACCCAAAAAAAAAAAAAAAATCTGGCTTTAAAAATGGGCAGAGGACCTGAATAAACATTTTTTCCAAAGAAGACATACAGAGGGCTGCAGACACATGAAAAGATGTTCAACATCACTCATCATCAGGGAAATGGAAATCAAAACCACAATGAGATACAACCACCAGTCAGAGTGGCTGGAATCAAAAGTATAAGAAATAACAAATGTTGGTGAGGATGTGGGAAAAAAACAAACCTCGTACAATATTGGTGGAAATGTAAATGGATACAGTCACTGTGGAAAACAATATTGAAGTTCCTCAAAAAATCAAAAATAGAAATACCACATGATCCAGTAGTTTCACTACCAGGTATTTACCTAAAGAAAACAAAATACTAATTCAAAAAGATGTAAGCAGCTCTAGGTTTATTGGAACATTATTGGCAACATTATTTGCAATAGTCAAGATATGGAAGCAACCCAAGTGTCCATTGATAGATGAATGGATAAAGAAGATATGATATATATCTCTCTCTCCTTCTCTATATATACATATATATACATATATGCAGAGATACACACACACACGTACACACACACACACACAATGGTATATTACTCAGCCATAAAAAAGGATGAGATTATACCATTCCTGACAACATGGATAGAACTAGAAGATATTATGCTAAGTGAAATAAGTCAGACAGAGAAAGACAATAACCATACGATTTCACTTACATGTGGACCCTAAAAAAACAAATGAATAAACAAACAAAAAGCAAACTCAGACCTATAAATTCAGAAAACAAAGGGATGGTTTTCAGAGGGCAGGGAGTAGGAAGAATGGACAAAATGGGTGAAGGGGGGTGGGAGGTACAGGCTTCCAGTTATGGAATGAATAAGTCACAGAAATAAAAAGGCATAAGGACTATAGTCGGTGATACTGTAATAACATTGTCTGGTGACAGATGGTGGCTACATTCGTGGTGAGCATGGCGTAGTGTATAGACTTGTTGAATCACTGTGGTTTACACCTGAAAGTAATGCCACATTGTGTACCACTATACTCAAATAAAAATACATAGATAAAAATGAAACTACATTATCAAACCACATTAAATAAAACTGTGTGAAACTAGAGCATGAATGAACAGATCAATAGAATTTGACAGGAAGTGCAGAAATAAAACTAAATTCATTTGGAAGTAAGCATATGAAAAAAAGTATAGTTTCTATCAGCTGAGGAAAGATGGATTATTTAACAAATGGTAATGGCACAACTGGATGCCATGGGGAAAAAGTAATTGGCTCCATAATTCAGTCCTCAAAACAGAATAAACTCCAGATACATCAAAGATGTAAGTATTAACAAATGAAGACATGGGGCACCTGACTGGCTTCAGTCAGAAGAGCATGTGACTCTTGATCTCGAGGTTGAGTTTGAGCCCCACACTGGTGCAGAGATTGCTTAAATCTTTAAGGGGCACCTGGGTGGCTCAGTTGTTAAGCGTCTGCCTTAGGCTCAGGTCATGATCCCGGGGTCCTGGGATGGAGCCCTGCATCCGGTTCCCTGCTCAGTGAGGAGTCTGCATCTCCCTCTTCCTCTGCCCCTCCCCCCACTCATGCACTCTCTCTCTCAGATGAATAAATAAAAAAATCTTTTTAAAAAATAAAACAAAGTCTTTAAACATAAATAAGTAACCAAGTAGAATAAAAATAAAAAATGAAGATATAAAAACACAAGAAGAAAACATGAAAGAATCACTGTTAGAATCCAGAAAGTCCTTTCTAAGCATATCACAAAACACAGAGATCATTGAAAAAAAAAAAAAAGACTGATTAAGTAAGCTAAAAGCAACTTCTTAATTACAGAAAATACTTGAAAATCTTAAAGGACAAAGTGGGGGAAATTTTTGTAGCCCATACAATAAACAGAGGACTAATTTCTTTAATACATAAAGAGTTCTTTAGGGTTGCTTTCTGAAAGATCAATAAAGCAATAGAAAAAAAAATCTCAAAACACATGGCAATTAGATGGCTTTTAGATATTTTAAAAGATACTCAACCTCATTCACAATTATGAAATCCAAATTCATTCCCCAGAGCCGCAACTTTTCTTTTTTTGTCTTTTGATAACCATACATTGACCATAGGGAAACAGACACTTTCCCCGCTGACAGCAGCAGTACCAACTGGTACAACTTTGGGGATGGTACATTTCTCTGACTCAGTAGTTAATACAGGAATCTATATATGCAGAAAGACTCATACATAGGAAGTGACCACTGTAACAAAAAAAAAAAAATGTGAAAAAAATTTAAATATCCATTAATAGGGGACCAGCTAAATAAAAATGAGAATTTGAAATTAAACATTGCCAAGACAAATCGTTTAGTTAAAAAAGAAAGTAAGCAAAGTATTTATAGCGTGCTCCATTTGCATTGTCTTTTTAAAGACGTATGCCTACATCTCCTGAAGGGTGTATGAGAACATGAATAGTGGTTCCCTTGGGATGGGAACTGAGAGGTTATGGGATAGGAATGGGAGGGGCTTCCCATCATATATATTCCCAAGGTGCCTTGTGAATACTGTACCATGTTTTTGCAGTATCTATTTGAAAAAGTGATTATTCTTTTTTTAAAAGATTTTATTTATCTGATAGCACAAGTAAGTGGAGCGTCTGGTAGAGGGAGAGGGAGAAGCAGACTCTCCGCTGAGCAGGGAGCCTGATGCGGGGCTCAATCCCAGGACCCTGGGATCATGACCTGAGCTGAAGGCAGAGCTCAACTGACTGAGCCACCCAGATGCCCCCCAGCTTAGGAATCTTTAAAAGATACCATATAAGGAAGCATATTGTGTGGTCTTGATAGATTGTCCTATCTTGGTAATCAACAGGCTCGTCTAGACTTGCCAATGTGGTGCCTGTGTGCCCTGAAACCCCATACTAGTTCCCCAGGGACTGGACGGGTCAGAGGTACGGATTTTTAATCCAGGTGGCCAGAAGCCGTTTACGCAGAGAAAGAGTACAAATCATAGCCAAGGAGGAAAGGTCCAAATCAGTGGGAGAGGCCACCAAAGGAAGTCCATGGAAAGGCCTGGAATGTGCCCAAAGCCTCTCCTGGTGTGTTTGCAGCCACATGGCTTAGGACAGCCTAAAGGGTCAGAGGGGACCAGCTAGACATTTCTCAAGGCTCCAGAAGTGATCACAACTGTCCCTTTTCACCTTTGTAACCGCCAGGCGGTAGGTCTACATGCTTAAATGTTTACTACTCTGTAGATGCAGAAGCTTGTCAGTGGAGTGTCCCACATTCAGGGGCCTTGCTGGGGCCTGTGCCAGCCTCTCTCATAAGAGTATGAGCTAAGTCAGCATCACGCAAATTGTGGTTTGTGGAGTGGCACCTGTCTGCAGGCCATTTGCTACCGGCCCATGATTCGTTAAGTCCAGAAACTAAGAAGCATTTAGAAATAGCACTTTAATAAGGTCTCATGAATCTAATAATAAAAAAATCAGAACTTGGATTTGATATGCTTTTATTTACTTTTCTTACTATTACATTTTAATTTTACCAAAATACAGTCTGCAACAGATTACATGGTTTAAAAACAATAGCAACAAGCTGGTCTTTCACTACAGAGTTGAGAAGCATTGTTCTAGAAGCTCTCCCTGAGCCATTTCTTTACCCCCAGTACCCGAGTCAGGGTCTGGGATAGCATAGATGCTCACACATGTTGACCACAGGCCACAGGGTTTTTTGAATGAGAAAACCGAGGCCTGTAAAATAATATGTGACTCACCCGAATGCTAATGATAGCATAGATCCATATGCCAGAACTCCTGACTTCCATTCTGGTGCTTTCTTCTCTCTCTGCTAAGAGACGGGAAGCACAGGCATCCCTGAAAATCTCACGCTGTTGGAGGTACTCATCCAGTTTCCCGAAAAACTTAGTTTTCACCAGACTCTATCTGAGACAGTTTACAGCTAGACTTTCCAAAGAATATTTGCCATCTGGTGGTAAAAAAGATGTATGCACTTTGCATAGACTTCATTCATTCATTCATTCATTCATTCATTCATTCATGTGTCAAGGCACCATATTTGCAAAATCACATGTCCTTAAGAGGCTCGTGGTCTCTTGAGAAAGACTGACATGGAAATCAGTGACAACACAACGTGACTTGGGCGGGAGAAGTCAGTAGAGGGCAAACTAGGAGCACAGGGCAGGACCTTCCTGCTTCGGGTAATGGTGGTGTCGTGAGCAGCCTTAAGTTCAATAGTTTGATGCTCAAAAAAATATTAGCTTCATTCTTATCTTGTTTGTCCTGGACCATCAGGATAGCAGTTTTTGTGGTTGCCTTCTCTGGGTGAGGTTGAGCTCATGAACGGAGCATGTTAGGAACGCAGTCAGTCCATGCCCTTTGGCTGAATGGGGTAGCATTCCCAAGGGCTGTCTCCCTAGCCGCCTCCACCTCTGGTCTTCAGGTCCGCTCCAGAATGCAGTGTTCGTTTCCCACCTCTGATCAGAGTGTCTGCAAAGGCCCCTCCTGGCCGTGCAGTCCTTCGGCTGTCTCATCCTGTAGCTCTCCTGAAGCTAAGACTAGCATTCCCCCAGCAAACGAATTCGTCCAGCCCATAGAACCAAGAGCCATCCACTCAGTACTTCTGCTTGCCTGTGGTGAGGGATGCCTGGCGTACCGGGGTAAATGGCTTTACCTGAGGTTAGAGATTGGAATCATCTCAGGAATGAACTTGAATACCAGGCTGTGGGGATTAGATGGAGCTAGGGGTAACAGGGCAGCCACTGAGGTTTCCTGGGAAGGGAAGTAACAGAACAGGGCATTCATCCCTTTAATGTAATTATTGACATCTCATGTGCAAAGCACTGAGTGAGTCCCCGTGTGAGGCCCTAAAAGCACAGAGATGAGTAAGACCTCCTGTGGGAGACACATCACACCATCCCCCTGGGTTATAATGCGCTATTTACCCCATGCAACAATTTAAAAAACTTGTCTCCGGGAAGGAAAGAAATTAAATTGTCTGAGAAACTTCCTACTATATGGAATTAGCTACAGAAATTATAAAGCCATACATCAGACTTCCAATTGTTCTGTAACTATGTAAACATAGCCATTTTTCCTTAGGATAGAACCATAAGCAAACAAACGAAAGAGGGCACAGGAGTCCCAACTCATGGAGAGATGTTCTGCTGCCTCCTCAGGTTCTGTCCTCGCATAAGAACACGTCTCGTTGACACCACGTAGCCAACAAGGCTTGTAGGACCTGGCTTGGAGGGCTGAGGGAGCAAAGGGAAAAGCAAGCAATCATAAGCTGTTGAGTGGGGTGTTCGTTATGGTAGAGTTTTGTGGAAGGTTATGTGGGGGCACTTAGGAGAAAGTGTCGGTCCTGTCCAATTCTGTCTTGAATGAAGGACCTCACGAAACCATGAGCTGAATTTTGAAGGATGGAGAGAGTTTGCCGGTAGACGAAAGGGGAGGGCACGCCAGGCCGTGTGACTTCATGAACCCCTAAATGGTGGAAGAGCGGTAGGAGACCGAATAGGCAGGACACATTCATTCACTTCTTCTTTCACAAAGGTGCCCCTACTGTGGGGCCTGCCCTCAGGGAAGTGGGAAGGCAGTTACAAGGGCACAGACACAGATCTTACCTTGAGAGAGCTCAAGTACTCGGAGTTCAGATAGGCAGAAAACCCAAAAAGTAGGGAGGCAAAACGAAGGCAGGCCAATGATTCTCTCCAAGTCTTCCTAGTCAAGGAAGGGGCTGATAGTATGCCATTTACAGCATCTACACCATACCAGGCACTGTGGTAGACTCCATACAGACTATCCAAAGGAATCTTCACAGCAAGCCTAGAAGGTGGTTATTAGTTATTTCATTTTCCAGATGAGGAAACCAAAGCCCTGGAAAGTTGGGTAACTTTTCTAACCCCAGGTCACACAGCTAATAATCACCCGAATCTGAGTTCTTTCCTGCTGGCTGGCTCCTTACCTTTGCTCATGCCACTTCTCCTTCCCTAGAAGGTCTTTCATTCCCCAGGTGGATAGAATTCCACTCAGCCTCCCATATGCCACCCTGTCATGGTGCTTCTCCTGGTCCGTTCCAATTCATGTGGCTTCCACCTCCTCGGGTCTTTCAGAGTAGCTTGAATCCTAACCTGGCCCTTTTCCTGCCTCATATTTTGGGCATCTGTGTCTGCCTCTGGAAGAAAGAACATAACGTAGGGGTCCGTCTGAGAAGGGCTGTGCCCCAGTCCCACCTGTTCTTCTCCCCAGCGGGGCTTTCCATGAGGCTGGCTCCTACGCATTTGTGAGTGTCTGTGGAGTGAAGTGAAACCCTTCAGCCCTGGGTTCACGGACAGGAAGACTGCTTTAGCAAAGGCAGCCATTTGACCAACTTTGTCTCCATAGTTACCACCATTCTCCCAACGACACCCTAGCTCCCAGTAGGCTCCAGTTACAGTAATTCTTAATTTGTCTTCCTATTAGGGAGGAGAATTACTGCTTCATTCATCAGTGGGTATAGAAAAATCAAAAGTCTATTAACTGGTAAGCCAATGCTGTTCCAAAGGGCATTGATTCATGTATGTTATGGGCGCCCTGTTCATTGGCAACTGCAGCTCCTGAGAGCAGCTCTCTGGGGCAGTGTTGGGGGACTGGGATATTTTTAGCCTGTAATGCATAGGCACATATTCGGATTCTTATTGGGATTTTTGGGGGGTGTAGGAAAGGGGAGACTATTGGCTTGTCAGTAATATGGTGGAGAGACTAAGCACATGGTAGGATTTCATAGATGCATATATTTAACCAACAAGCACCGACAGACATATACATATATATATATATGTATATGTATACATATATGTACACATGTAATGTGTGTGTGTGTGTGTGTGTGTGTGTGTGAATGTCTCCTGGAGCAAGATTAACTTATATATATTATATATATAATCATATATTATATTATATTATATTAACATGTGTGTGTGTGTGTGTGTGTGTGTGTGTGAATGTCTCCTGGAGCAAGATTAACTTATATATATTATATATATAATCATATATTATATTATATTATATTAACATATATATTAACATTAACATTATTAACATTAAATTAACATATATGTATATGTATACGTGTGTGTGTGTGTGTGTGTGTGTGTGTGAATGTCTCCTGGAGCAAGATTAACTTATATATATTATATATATAATCATATATTATATTATATTATATTAACATATATATTAACATTAACATTAACATTATTAACATTAAATTAACATATATGTATATGTATACGTGTGTGTGTGTGTGTGTGTGTGTGTGTGTGTGTATGTGTGTGTGCGCATCTCCTGGAGCAAAATTAACTTATTCTTTAAAGTATAATGAATTCCCTGCAGAATATATTCAAGAATATCAATCAATCCAGACCTAGAGAGTTTGCTCACTTGGCTAATGATTAGGAAATACTGCAAATACGGTTGGGTCTTCCTGGATGAGGATTTCCTCTACGCCAACGCCCAAAGGGTTATCTTTTTCAAATGGACCTGCGGATTATTGAAAACTCGCCCCTTTGAATGATCTACATGCAGAGTAGTGATTCCAAACTTAAGCAAATATAAGTATCAAATACACATAATGTACAAAACTAACCACAAAGAAGTGGGTCTGAGATGAACTCCAAAGCCCTCCAGATTGGAGCCCAAGACAGTGTTTGTTGCAGAGTAGGTATGTGGTCTGGCTTAGGGCTTTATTTTATTATTCCAACCTCCACAGAATTTTGCATTCTTTTACAAGATGCATTGTTGACTCACTGGAGTCTAATATATGAGCACGGAATAGACTTTGCTTCTTCTGGGACAATGCAAGGACCTTAGGACATTTTAAGTCCCTGCCCCACTGCCACTTTAATAATGCCCAATAATGAAATTTTATATATATTTGGTCCTATGAGACATTATTCTTATTATTTCTTACCGTCCATATTCATTTGGTATTACCTCTATACTCACCCTTTTTTGTTGCCCTTCCTTCCTTCCTGCATTTCCATTTGCCTTCCAGGATTATTTCCTTCTACCTGAAGACACGTGTGGGTAGCCTTGTCTTTAGTGAGAATTTGAAGGCAAAACTTGTTTCCTGTCTGTCTGAAAATATCTTTATTCTGCCTTCATTTTTGAAGGTTATTTTTTAATAAGTAGTTGGCAAATATTTTAAAGACGTGATTCCTCTGCCTTTGGCTTCCATCATTTCGTTGTGAAATCACCTGTCAGTCTGACTGTTGTCTTTTGAAGACAGCATGTACTTTTCTCTAGCCGCTTTTAAGCTTTTGTCTTTGTCTGTGGTTTTCAGAAGTTTTACTCTATGCTTAGGTGTGGTTTTGTTTGAATTTATTGATCCTTTGGAGGGTGGTTGTAGCACTTCTCCATTCCATGGCTTCCTATCTTTTGTCAGTTTGGGAGAAATTCTGGCTATTGTTTCTTCAAAGATTTGTTCTACTCCTATTTTCTCTCTCCTTCTGGAACTCCAGTGACACCTATGTTAAATTTTGTTATCATTTCCCATTTGTTCCCTATAGGTTTTTTTTTTTTAAATATCCTCCATCATTTTTGCCCTCCATACTCTAGTCTGGATATTTCCTAACCCCCTCTTCTTCTGGTCTAAACTACTATTAAACGTGTGAGTTCTTAGTTCCAGTTCTCATATTTATCAGTTCTAGAATTTCCATTTGAGTCTTTTTTACAAATTTCAATGTTGCTAAAATCTTCCATTTTGATTTCTGTCTCTTTGTACATGTTAATCATAATTTTTGTTTAAATCCAGGTTTGGTAACTATAATATCTGGATCATCCATGGGTCTCTTTCCATTGTCTTTTTCCCTTGGTCTTGTATCCTGGTATGTCTAATGATTTTTTTTACTGAATGCCACACATAATACGTGAAAAACGATAGAGGCTCTGGATGCCATTATCTTCCTTCACAGAAGATCTACTTCCACTTCTAGCAGGCAATTAGTGTAGGGTAGATCACTTTATTTTTTTTTAACATTATTTATTTATTTATTTGATAGAGATCACAAGTAGTCAGAGAGGCAGGCAGAGAGAGAGGAGGAAGCAGGTTCCCCACCGAGCCGAGAGCCCGACATGGAGCTCGATCCCAGGACCCTGAGACCATGACCTGAGTGGAAGGCAGAGGCTTTAACCCACTGAGCCACCTAGGTGCCCTGAGTAGATCACTTTAATCAAGTCTTGGATTGGGCTGTTTTGAAGCTGAATTTCAATCTTTGTGAGAGCTGTTATATGTAGGGTTCACCCTTACTCCAAGGGGTCCTAATGGAAAGCCTGGGGTGCTTACCAGTGTCTCTCTTCCCTCTGGGTTCTGACTTACAATTTTAATCTTCTTGAAACATGAGGCCAGTGAAAGCTTTGTTCAGTCTCTTAGCTACTAATTTCTACTCAGATTTGCAAACCTTCTCTCCTGTGACTTACAAATCAGCAACTGCCTCAGAAGGAAAAGCAGTGCCAAATGTTGGGCTGGCTTCTCTGTCCTTCCCTTCTCTTCAGGATCTTGGCTCAGGTCATTTTCTCTCCCCAGTCCTGCCAAAAGTTATGCTCAGCTTCTCAGCCTCTTAGCCTCATATGGCTGATGGAAAAGCCAGTGCCTAAAGGGGAAAAGAAGCTCAGAACATCTGACTCACTTCTGTGCATCTCCCTTCTCTCCAGGATCTTGGCCTTCAAGTCCTGGCTGTGTTGAGAGCTCTCCAGTGCTTTAAAACAAGTTGTTTTGCTTTGTTTCATCCATATTTTCTAGCTTTGGGTAGGTTGTTAGTCTGATATGAGCTAGTTCACCATCATGGGAGGTAAAACTAGAAACTCTTCTCTTTTTTTCTGGTTTATTATTATTCTTTTAAGATTTACTTATTTATTTTAGAGAGAGAGAGAGAGAGCACGGGGAGGGCAGAGGGAGAGAGAGAATCTTCAAGCAGGCTCCTCAATGAGTGTGGAGCCTGATACGGGGCTTGATCCCAGGACCCTGAGATCATGACCTGAGCCAAAATCAAGAGTCAGCTGCTCAATTGACTGAGCCACCCAGGTGCCCCTTTCTGGTTTATTATTATTATTATTCAATGTATTCAAACTAAAAATAAAACAACCCAAAAAACAGTTCCTCCATTTTCCCCACTTTCTATGCCCCACTTCTAGAAACCACCAGTCTGTTCTCTATATCTATGAGCTTAGTGTTTTTGTTTGTTTGTTTTTAGATTATTTTACATATAGAAGAGATCATATAGTTGTTTTTCTCTGACTTACTTCACTTAATGTATACTCTCCAGATCTGTCCATGTTGTCACAAATGGTAGGATTTTTCTCATTTTTTATAGTTGAATAATATTCAATGGTGTGTATATATATACCACAATTTCTTTATCCATTCATCTATGATGGACATTTAGGTTGTTTCCGTATCTTAACTATTGCAAATAATGTTACAATGAATAAGAGGGCCCATGTATCTTTTTGAATGAGTGTCTTTGTTTTCTTCAGGTAACTGGTGAAGCCACTATGGGAAACAGTATGGAGGTTCCTGAAAAAATTAAACATAGAATTACAATATGACCTAACAATTCCACCTCTGGGTATTTACCTAAAGAAAACAAAGATGCTAATTCAGAAAGATAGAATCTCTTCTTTAAGCATGTGGATTCTGTCTCTCCAACTACAGCTGGGTCTCTGACATCATTCTCATCCTTTGTCTTCCATCCCACCCCACTTTCTGGTTTTAGTACGAATGTGCTAAGTGTAGAGAGCTCTAGGGCTTTCTGACTATAACTCTTCAAAGCTCCCCCTTCAGGCACATTTGCTGTCTAAGTTATATTTGCTATTTGTTTTCATTCCTAATTGATAGTGGAAAGTACAATATTACACCAGGTAGGACTTCTTTCAATGTGAGTGATTTGGCAAAATTCTGCAATGGGGAAAAGACTTACGATGTTCCAGTACTTTGATCCGTAGGCTTTTCTCTGCATTGAAATCTCTCTCCTGCTGGTCAAAACATTATTTTTCTGTGTCCACCTCCCACTCACATAACCCCAGTGTGAAGGAACCACCTGCCCCTGAATTTGAACTCAAATTACCTGTCTTGGGGAGCTTTGCTTTCGTCTTATTGATTTCCATTGCATATGAGTGACAGACTTGCTAAATATGTCATCATAAGTGCTAAGAAAATTGGATTTTGACCTTTCCAGATATTCAGACTGCTAATAAAAAAACTTTTTTAAACTTCTGTGGACTTAAAATAAATAATATTTTACAGTAGCCAACTAGTAGGACTCTGATTCTTTTAAGATGTTATGAAATTAATGCCACGTTTTCTCAATCGTTGAGTTATTAGATGTGAATTAGGCATTATCAAAGACTTTCTTGTATCTTTGAAAAGGAAATATATTAAAATAACACAGATTTTTTGGAAAAATATAAAATAGGCTGTGTTGGCTATGTATTGAGCACCAATGATGCATACATAGGAATGTCTAGTTTGGTAGATGACTTCCAATCCAGCTCAGTTGCAAGCAGTAGTTAATTACTGTAATCTAAAAAAGAATGTGCTAAATCAGGGAATTGTAAAAACTAATACATGAACATGTCAGATATTTTAACTTAATAAGTATACTTTCAGTCACAAATACAAATCACTCAAAAAATTCACCATTCCTGATTTCCTTTTAGGCTTATTGAAAGCAGACCTAGTACTTAAAGATACTTGTAAACTAATCTGAGTGTACAACCCTCAATGTTTCCTTCTCCCAGTCTTTTCCTTCTCCCAGTTGTTCTCACCTAATCATACAATATTTTTAGTAACTTGCCTCAGTTGAGTCCTTCCAAAGCAGTCCCAAAAGGACAGCTTCCTTTTTCTCACTTGTTTCTCATCAATTTAAAAAAAAATAACTAAATGATGTAAATTCAGTCTAGGAATACCTAGCAGAAGGAGGTCGGGGGACATACACAACTTGGTAAACACGCAGGTCTGCTGTGGGAATGTAAGCATGCTGCTGTCGCAAAGGATGGCACACAGCTGACGCCTTCTGCATACTGTGGACTCTGTCAGGATTTACCACAGAGAGAATGACAAGCATTGGTTAGTCCTGCGAGGAGGTGAAGTGGCGATTAGTCAAGAAAGCCTCTACCATCCTGGTAATGGGTACAGTTCATTTTGCTCACTTAGGTTGAATCTTGTCCATTTGAAGTCACCCTTCTTGCCCCCTGCATCCTGTTCCTCATATTCATTCACTGGCGTGATTTCAGAATGACTGGAATTAGCTCCTTCACCAATTTGTAATATTGCCTAAATTTGACAATAACAACAGTGAATGTGCAGTCTGGCACTGTTAGCAAACACACAAATCATGCACGTCTCACTGAATCTTTGTCCCCTTTTTAGGCTATTCTATTATGATCCTCATTTTATACCTGAGGAAAATTGAGACTCAGGACTGAAATGATTTGCCCAAGGCTTAGCTGGTAATGGTAAATGCAGAATTCAAATCCAGGCCATCAGAGTCCAGAACCCACAATTTTACCCCACACTAACCTGCATGCCTTGTTGCAGAACTCAGGAATTGGTGATGGGTCCTGTCTGTGGTAGCCCACTGCTGCTTCTCAGGCTGGGGCCAGCTCCCCGTGCTGCCATTTTCCCCTTTTTGGCTCCAGTTGGCACCTGTATTCTCAACTCATTTTCCTTCCCTTCAGGAGTTGATAACCTCCCGCTCTCTCATCCTACTCTCCCAAACCTGGCAAAGTGCAGAGTTCCAGCGTCTGTAGCTTCCTTTTTCTTCATTAATTCTGAAGGCATATTTGTGAGCTCTTTGTGATTTAAGGACTTTACTGTCATCACTATGGAGACACAGAATAAGACAAAAACACGTGCAAAAAAACGAGTTTCCAGAAACTTCCAGCATATTTGAATTCTGGTTCCTGAGCTCATGCAGTAATGGGAACCAAATGCACCCTGGGGTTGTTGTCCTCCATATTTAGTCCTGAGAAAGGGGCTTGCCAATTCCTGACCTCCCTTTGGCAATAGCCCTTGTTACCTTCACACCCAGAAAGGCTCTTTATCCCAGCACAGATGACCCCTTGTTGACAGGGGGGCTTGTACTCTAAAGCATTTCAGTCTGGAGGCTACCAATTTTCTAGGAATTCTGCCCAACACACACAATAGTAGTAATGATTTCTCTAAGCATTACCTAATGCTCACTGTTTAGTCACTAAATATCATGATTTCTGGAAAAGCTCATAAAATGTCCATAATTTACCTGGCACTCATCAGGTTGAATGGGTAGGGAGGAGAGACCCAACATCAGTCACCCTTAACCATTAGCTCTGGAAACAGATTTCTTCCTCCAAATATCTATCACTCACCAAAATGACAGGAACTCAGAGAAAGTCCACACTCCTAGTTTAAGCTGCCATCGTCAAGTGACCTAATGTGTAGCTCAGTGTCTACTCCCTGAAACTGTTTAGTCTCAGAATACCAATTGTTAATTGAATACATAGCCACCCGGAATAAAGACTACATTTCCCAGCTTCCCTTGAGTTAGCCTGGCCATGACACTAAGTTTCTGGCCAATGAGATGTAAGAAAAATAACGTGTGCCACTTCCTGATAGGGTATGTAAAAGGAATGTACATGCCCATCTTTGTCCCTTGGACTGTCCACCTACAGAACTTTTACATAAGAGACAAATTTTTATTCTTTTTTTAAGTCATCATATTTGAGTTTCTGAGTTATACACAGTCAAATCTATTCCTTATCAACATAGATTAGAATTCCAAAAATATTTCTGAGATTGAGATAATAGTTTCTCATTCCCTTTCAAAGCAATTGTTCTGTGAAGTATATTTAGATCAAGGATTCTCTAATTTGCTTTTCTTTCACTATGCTGTCCTAAACATACATATACACTTTGGTCTTAAGTGATTAGCAAAGAGCCATTTGTTCTCATTGGTAACCACATTCTCCACAAAATTCTTCAATTAAATGAAGGTTTAAAAGTCAGAAACAACACAGAATCTTACACAAACATGGTCTCATCTTATGACCAATTCCCACTGCCACTCTTTTGTTCCTTTACTCAATTGTTGCATACCTTGCAAGGAAATAAGAATAGATATTTCCGGGGCACCTGGGTTGCTCAGTGGGTTAAAGCCTCTGCCTTCGGCTCAGGTCATGATCTCAGGGTCCTGGGATCGAGCCCTGAGTCGGGCTCTGTGCTTGGCAGGGAGCCTGCTTCCCTTCCTCTCTCTCTGCCTGCCTCTCTGCCTACTTGTGATCTCTGTCTATCAAATAAATAAATAAAATCTTAAAAAAAAAAGAATAGATATTTCCACGACTGAACCATCATACACATGAAATCAGTGATAAGTACAATAAATGCCTAAATAAATCATGGCTAGAGTTAGTAAAGTAATTTCTTACCCTCAGATGGTTCCCGTAAAAAAGCACTAACGTGTCCATCTATGTGAAGCCCCCAGCCCCATTTCAAGTTATCTGTTAATTACACATCCCTCAATTACATAGTGCCTTTGCTATTATGGTAGTGTCTGGTGTTTTATCCCATCGCTCAATAGATTTTAATTTCAGTCACTGCACCAGACACCTCAAGATGCATTTCCTATAGGACCGTGGCAGCCTGTAGACTGGCCCAGTGATGATTAATTTCAATGACTTGAGTCCCAGAGAAAGAGGGAAGCACTTCCATTTTAATTACATCTACAAGAGTGTACCACTTTCACCCCTGCCTAGTGTCCTGAAACAAAAGACTTTCTGAAGGGAAAATAAAATCCAGGGTGCGGTGGTCTTTACTGACACAGATCTCCTTTCTCATTGCGCCACAACTCAGCTAGCTTTGTATTGTGAAATACTGGCAAGCCATTGAGATTTGCAAGCAGATTGGAAGCCATGAAGAAAGCAGCATTCAGTTTATTTTTGTTTATTTTACTTGGGCAATTAAAATGCAGTGAGTGGGTCAAGATATGAGACAGCATCTCCCCATCATTGCAGATGTTCTGCATAAAAGGGTCAAGAATAATTAACCCTGACATGCATATGTATTTATTTATTGTTTTGCTGAGACAGAGCCAGAGACATTCTTGGGTTTTCCAGAACACTCCATACTCATTCATGCCCTTGGGTCCTGGCACAGGCTGTTCCCTTTTCTCTCCTTCTCCATTTGGATAAACAGCATTTTCCAGCACAGCACAGCTCAACTGCCACTTCCTCTGTCCTTCCCTGGGGACAGTGTAGGGGTGGGAATAGGAAACACAGAAGACTTTAGACAAAACACATCTGACTGGGAATGCCAGGGCTGGATGACCTTGGGCAAGTTACTTAGGCTCTTTGAGCCCCAGTTTCCTCATCTGTACACTGGAGAATGAACACTCTCCTAGTTCTTAGTTGTTATGCATATTAGATGAGATACTTTATAAAGGAAGCCCTCAGGATGATGTCTGGTCACAGAAGGGGAAGGAAAGGTATCATTCATTGACTTTCCTCTTCCATACCTCTAACAGTAGCACTTTAAAATCTCCTTTATGATGTTAATCAATTAGCAAGTCAGAAAACAGGGATTCAGATTTGACTCTGTCCTTTCCTCCTACCCCTACCCAAGGAAAAGGTGATTAAATTCAGTTGTCTCTTGTTTCAAGTCCATTGCTTCCTCTTGGAGGTCACTGCTAATGACCTTGATTCACACATGCTTTCTTCACTCACGCAGTGGCCTCTGTAGACCTGCGTGCCTCTCATCGTACCCCCTCCTTGGCATGTCGGGAGGCTTCCACAGTGACCTCTCCCGTCCCTCCCCTTCAGGATGATCAGCATCCCAGTTTGCCCAGGACTGAAGGGGTTCCCAGGATGTGGAACTTTGAGTTTTAAAATCAGGGCAGTGCTGGGCAAAGCAGGAAGAGTTGGTCACCCTTCATCCCCTACTTAAAATCTCTCACTGGCTCCCGAGCACTGCAAGATGAACTAACATTAGTCACTGTCGCACACTGAACAAATCCCTCTGTCATCGGGCCCTGCCTTCCTCTTGACCTTCATCTTCACCACACCCTCCCTAGTTGCTATACACACACACACACACACACACACACACACACACACACACTTTCTTAGGTGATGTGGGGCTTCCACAGAAGTTTCGTGCTCTTTCCTGGCCCTGTTTTTGTCCTTGCGCTTGATGTTCCTTCTACTTGCCATGCCCGCTCCCCTACTCATTTCACCTGGCTCACTCCTTCCGATCCTGACCTCTCGCCTCTTCCAGGAAGTCTTCTCTGGCTCCTGCTCTCAGTGCTCCTCCACTATGTGCCCATAGCACCTGGTTTTGCCTCTGACCTGACATCTACTACCCTCTCCTGTGATTCTGGTCTGTCTCCCCAAATAGACGGAGAGGTCCCTGGGGACAGGCGCTGTGTCTTCTATATCTTTGTAACTCTAGGAGCTGACGCAAGTCAGTGTTCACTGTTGAAAGAATGAACACATGAGGAATACACATTTGCTCCCCGCTCCCACAACTACATGACCTTCTCAAAAGCAGAAAGGACACCTATCTTGATTTTCTTTGGTTTCTTGGTTCTCTCCTCCAGTACCTGGTACACAGCAGGGCTCAAATGATATTTTGAATGAATGAGTGGATGAATGGATGAATGGATGAACGGATGAATGGATGGAATGAATGAATGAATGAATGAATGAATGAATGAATGAACGAAAATATCTTATCTTTAGATAGGAGCCAGATGATGAACTTTCATGGTGAAATAAACTTCCCTTCAGTTTGTCCCCTGCCCTAGCCATGGGCCCCAGTTGTTAGAACCAAACATGGCCCCATGCTGTCCCTAGGGAGCTATCAGCTAAAAATTACTGGGGTTATGCCTCCCTCCTATAGACACAAACTCCAGAAGAAAAATGATTTCTGTCCAAAGGCTGATTTCAGATAGAAGAAAATTCTCAACTAGGTTCCCTACACAGTTGAGTATAAAGGCCACTAGCACATGGAGAAGAAAGCTATACCAGATGGGTTTCCCACTACAAAGAGATGAAATATGGGTCATTTCCACTTCCACAGTGGTTGAGTCTTTTTGGAGCTCAGCATTAAACAGCTGGGAGCCCTTTTTGACAATGTGGATTCCACTGCCTGATGGCAGGAAGTCAGGCAGCAGGCAGGGTCTGTCCATTTCCTCCACCCATCTTTCCAGCCAGTAAGCTGTAACTTTCTCCCCTATAAAAGTTTTATGGCAAGTTGAGTAGAAAACCTAGCAGGGATTAAGACCTCAAGGGGTTTGGCAGGATGGAGAAAATGAGAGCAGATTGGAACATGAGTGATTGTTTCTGGAAATAAGTGTGCAATGGAAAAAGATCCAAGGGCCTTGTGGTCACACAGATCTGGGATCAAAACCTAGCTCTTCCATGTATAAGCTGTGTGACCCCACTTAACTAGGCCTCGGTTTTCTAACTCTACAGTGAGGAGATTTACAAAATCTACTTGGCACAAGGTATGTCCAGGACATGTTAGCTTTCTCCCCTCTCCTGACTCCTGTCTTATTTGCTAAAATGATGCTTCTTATCTGGTGAAGGATTTTCCCCCCTCATTTGTAGATTTCTTGATAATGATAACTCCCATAAAGCTTATTTTAAGTGGAACCAAATTTAGATTTATGCAATTTTAGAACTTACTTGCTTTTGAATAGGAAGACTATAGTATGTTGAACAGGATCTAAGTAGAACTGTCCAGGGGTGTCTGGGAAATGTGGTGTTTATCCAGGAGCAAACCATGAAAGCAAAAAAATGGTGGTTTATTTAAAAAAAAAAAAAAAGGTATCTGTGAGTCTCTGGGAAGGTCTAGAAACACCTGTGTTCTGCTTTGACTCCCATACTTGTGCTCCTAAGTCTTAGAAATGGAGAAATAGAGAGGGGTCTCTAACACCTTAAACTCTCTTATATACCTCTTACCATTTGTCCCTTAGACCCCTTAATTCCATATCTTATTGTTTCTGATACTCATTCACCTCCCAAGTTCACTCATCTTTTAAAACCAAATTTGAACAGGCATGTGTGAGGGAAACTTACCTTCAAGCAAAAATCTTCCCATAGGGAGCTGTAGAAGACAACCCAGCAAGACTAAATGAGATAGACTTTCAGAATCAGAAGGCCAAGTTCGAATCCTGGCTTCTTCATCTTGCACAGGATCAACATCCATGTTTATCAGCCGTTAGATAAAATCTCTAAACATCCATCACCCAGCCCAAGTTCTCATGCAACACTAGAAACCACTCCATCACATTCCTAGCCCATAGTCACCCTACCAGACCTCCAATGACAGGGACCTCCCTTTTCTGAACTACCACACGTGGTTGCGCACTTTGGACCCCAGCTGAAGGACCTAAAGAGGAGTTGGAATCCTGTCTCCTTTCTGTTTGTCAAGCTGTGTGCCCCAGCTTGAAGGAATCCTTTTTCTAATCTGACCATCTCTAGGGGGCTCCTTCTTCTATCTTCCACAAAGGCATCATGTAGACAAGTGACCCTTGCAAGTCAACACACTCTTAGAAGGGTTATTGACCGCCGAAGAGTGAAAGGGACTCTAGCTTCCATCGTGAAGTTGTCATTCCAGATGCCAAGCAGCAAAACTTTGTGACCTTTGGATCCTCTTGGCAAGAGCCAGGTCCCCAAACGAGTCCAGTTGTGGAGGGACCAGTGATTAGTCAGCGTCCAAGCTAACGTTGCTGCAAGGGGAGAGTATACAAATAAACAAGGACCTATGGCGGCAAGCTATGCTTAATCATTTATCAAACTGCAAAAATCTTATCCATGACTGTGAAATGGCTTTATGGTTAGGAAAATGTACTAATAATTTTATTAGGCAGCAATTAAACTTAAATTCCTTTTAACTGTATTTGATGTCATCCTTTTTCTGGGCCCATTAGAGTAACATTAAGGTGTTTGTGCAGATAGCTCAGTCATTTCAAATTACTTTCCTATCTAATGTGGGAGCCTTTAATAGCATACTCTTAGGTTGAATTCAATTTTGGAGACACCAGGCATGCTAATTAGATTGTCTCAGTGCTCCTCGCAAAAGAAACCAAAGAAGAGCTATTCCCCCCACCCCTTTTGCTTAGCGATGTTCATGGAACACAACTTTCTATGCAATTAGAGGTATAGACCCTGTACTGCACAAAATCCCACTTGAACCATTAAGTATTGCTAGCAGACACAACGTCTGGTTAATATGACACCATTGTTGAAATGTTTTTAAGATCTAATTAGAGCCTCTAAGTTTTCTCTCCTTTTCTTCTGAATATCATAGTTAGTGTTTGTTCTGTCTCAGCCTCTAACATTAGAATTGAAAGAAGAGTAGAGGGAAGGAAGGAACTTTTATTAGGCACCATCTGCTAAGTTCTGGGTAGGATGCTTAATCCCTATAACAGCCCTATGAGCTTGCCTTATTATCTCCACTTACAGATGGGAAAACTTTGGCTCAGAGAGGGTATTTGAAGTGCCCAAGGTCACACAGCTGGCAAATGGTGGAGTTGGGATTTAAATTGTCAGCCTCTTTTTGCCACTCACTGGTTCTGGGAACTTGGAAAGTCACTTCAACACTGATGATCAGGGTCCTCATCTACAAAACGGGGATGGTAATAATACTCATCCCCTCACCGTTGTATGGATGGAAGGTAGTAATACATGTAAATGGCCCTGGAGATGAAGTGTTATCTGGAAGTGATGAGTAATGTCTCCTGAGGTCTTGGGCAGCATCTGCCTTCCTTCTACGAAGTTGAAACCAGGTATTCAACGCCACAGGAGGCCAGAGAGAGCACAAGTTAAACCTTGTCCTTGGGACTCAAGGTAAATGAGATCCAAAGCGAAAGAGGATGACGCCATTTGAAATTGAGTGGTTCATGGTTCCAAATGTAATTGAATGGATCTGCAAGTCCCTTGGTGACTCTGTTTCCCCCTCCGTAAACAGGGGGTGTCTAGGCTGATCTGTGGATCAAACAACATGGTGTCATAGAAAGCATCCAGCACATTACCCAGAGTTGAAACACTCAACAAAATCATTTCATTTCACAATTATTTCAGCCAGGCTTAGTCCCTGGCAATCTTCCCCCTCTGTGATCCCCGCTCGCTTGCAGATTCCCTCTTCCAAGTCTCTTTCCTCATTGATCTATTAACATAAATTCTTTCTCCAAATAGTCATTGTACTTGGCATTGATCTAGTAACTTACAGCTATTACAGCCGTGATCGCAATTACCGTTGGTCTGGGCTCCTTGCAAGGCGGTCATCATTTCCTCCCGGTTACCATGACAAATGTTCCTCATAACTCCTGCCTCAGATCCCCTGTGGAATGAGGCAAGAGATTAATTTATTAATTGATGGATTAATGGCTCATAACTGTTACAATCATCATTAATTGCTATTACCTTTGAAGCATCAAATGGTCACGGCAGTTGAGAACGAGGCTAAAAGAATGCTTCTTCTCCTGCGAAAGGTGAGAGCTGTCACCCGCCTGGTAGGGAAAGTGAACGTCACCTTGGAAGTGCAGCAGCCCCCTTTATCTGCTGGGGACACATTCCAAGGCCCCCAGTGGTGCCTGAATGTGGATAATCCCAAATGCTATATGTACCATGGTTTTCCCTCTCCGTACATACCTGTGATAGAGTTTAATTTATAAAATAGGCACAATAGGAGACTCACTAATAATAGTAGCTAATAATAAAGGAGAACAATTCTAACAAAATACTGTAATAATAGTTCTGCGGATGTGGTCTTTGTCTCAAAATATCTTATTGTCCTACACCCACCCTTCCTCTTCTTTGTGCCATGACATGAAATGGTAAAATGCCTGCGTGATGAGATGCGGTGAGGTGAATGACGTCAGCACCAGGATGTAGTGTCAGGCTACCGCTGACCTTCTGGGGATACAGCAGAAGGAGGGTCATCCGCTTCCGACCCCCAGCTGACCCCCGGTCACTGAAATGGCAGATAAGAGGGACGACTGTTCAAGCATGTGAAGGCAGGCACAGCACAAACCATGGCGGTGCTGGCCCACTCCCCTGTGCTCCCCGACTTTGCCCGGGGGTTCCCCATAACTCCACTGCTACACACCTGCAGCCCAGCACTGTCGGCCCTTCCCTCACCCCAAGACCCTTCTCCACCCAGAAGTTTCTGAGAGCCAGTCGGGCAAAGTAAGAAGACAGTGGGACTGCTTGTCCGGCCAGCCTCTGGTCCCTGCAAGGTCCGGTCAGTGCAGCGTGGAGCTGTGGTTTTGTCACCCCAGCTTTGAGAGGGCCCTCGTCCTCCAGCACCCGGAATCCATGGAAGACAAGCACTGCCTATGCTCAAGTCGGCAGCAAGACCCAGCAAGCCCAGAGCCTTCCATCAGCCCCCTCTGCCCTGCCCCCCATCACAACCAGCTCTCACAGTTGACCAAGGGAATCTTCGAGTCACACAAATCTCTCAGGCAGTTCTCTCAGCACTGAGGCATTTCCACGTTGACTCAGGAGTAATGCTGTGCAAAGCAATGCTTTCCCTGAATTACCCCCATCCAGCAAACAGGGCATTGCGTGTTCTCTTTATCACAGGGTCTATCTGTAATTCCCCCTCCGTCAGCAAAGCCTATCATTTTCTCTTAAACAGTATAGGCAATGTTCCTTGCTGCTGGCAGCAGAGTTCCGTTGGCACTTTTGCCCATGACATATACCCTCTCTTTCACTCTCCAAGATCTATAGGAACTATTTTCCCTCCCTCTAACACCAGCCCTGACTTGTTCGCTGTGCTTCCCACCCCTTTTTCCTACATAGCCTTTCCCAGTCAGACTTGGCTGGACTCCTAAGTCATCTATGGAATCTTGTAACCATTTTCCTGAAAGAATTGTGGGAACGGACCAGGGGCTTGGTTCTGAGTTCAGCTCAGGATAGGAATCTAGCATTGCACTGCTTTTCACTGAACTCTGTGTAACAGCATTTAGAGCTTTGGGTTTTTAGGAACTCCATTCAGCCTTCCTTGCTTGCGTTGTCACTGGAGATGATGGTGGCAAGGCAGTCAAGATGCTGGGTCCTGCCTTCCTAGGACAGCATCTATGGAAGCGTGTGCGTGTGTTTCCATGCTAGGCCCCATAAACAGGAGAACGCTCTGTACAGATTCATCGGTAAAATGTGTTCTGTGCCTGCCCACCCCAGGCAGCAGGATGGTGGCCAACCCGTGAAGGGGTTGACGCTCCTTTATCTCCGGAGAGATTCCTTAGAACACAAAGGGTAGCGGCAGCAGGCGAAACCTGAACCTCCATGGCAGGATGAATTATATGCCGTTTCCCAAAGAGCTGTAAATGTATACACAGCCCCCACGGATAGCCTACAGACGGCCCTACGGAGTGGAGGTGGATTAAATCTGTATCCCTCCAAACAGGGCGTGGGGTAAGCCCTCAGCTTAGGCCAGCTGAGTAGATCCCTCCTGTACCTCCTTAGTCCACCTGTGTCTTCGGGATGATTCTGTGGTTTCTGAGGAACCACAGCTGGCGGCCAGCTGATCAACCCACGTTCGTTCAGACTGACCACTTCCTTATGTCAGAGCCCACGTTCGCACTGCAATGAATTCTTACTCTTTTTTTTTTTTAAGATTTTATTTATTTATTTGATAGACAGAGATCACAAGTAGGCAGAGAGGCAGGCAGAGAGAGAGAGGAGGAAGCAGGCTCCCTGCTGAGCAGAGAGCCTGATGCGGGGCTCGATCCCAGGACCCTGAGATCATGACCTGAGCCGAAGGCAGAGGCTTTAACCCACTGAGCCACCCAGGTGCCCCCAGTTCTTATTCCTTCCATTAGTCCAACTGATCTGACATGACTGGGGGGGCCTTTCCAGGCCAGATTTTGCATCTGATCTTATAGTCAATAAAGATTATTGAGCTGGGGCTTAAATCTGAATAATAATGTGCATCTCCCCAGGTTGTATGAGGATCGAATGAAATAATACATGCAAAATGAGTTTGAAAAGCATATGGGCCTTGTTGTCTTTTTTTTTTTTTTTTTTTTTTTTTTTTTTCTAAAAGGAGCTTTCCCCTGATAGTGATTGCTGGCTTGTCCTTTGGACTCCCCTTCAGAAAGGCAAGCCAGACACATGTGACAAGTTAAACAGGCATAGAAGATATTTTTATCTGTTTAAGCCAACAACAGTAAATGCATCACAAGACAGTATGTGATTAATTCCCAAGTGAATTGTGAGAAGAATTGCCAGAAGAATATGAACAAGAGAAGGCTTAGCTCTAGTTGGTGGGGGAGGGGTAGAAGGAGGCTGCAGAGATCCCAGATAGAATAATAGAGATCTGTTCTGGGTCTTATAGGACAGGTGGGATTGGGGTTAATGGTGGGGAAGGCATTCCAGGTGAGTAAGATAAGTTATATGGAGATGGGGGGGTGCCTGGGTGGCTCAGTGGGTTAAGCCTTTGCCTTTGGCTTAGGTTGTGATCTCAGGGTCCTGGCATCTAGCCCCGCATTGGGCTCTCTGCTTGGCAGGGAACCTGCTTCCCCCTCTCTCTGCCTACCTCTCTGCCTACTTGTGATCTCTGTCAAATAAATAAATAAAGTCTTTTGAAAAAAAAGTTAAATGGAAATGGGTGAACAGAGAAGCAATGGGATGTTCAGGGGGAAAGTTGCAGGGGGCCTTCGGGTTTGACATCAGGCAGAGTAGAGAGCACGGATATAGTGGGAAATCGTGAATGATGTTTGCTCTGACTTTACACCTGCAAACAAGCCCAACACACCTATGCCACGTGCTCTAACCAAGTGAAAACTTAGCTCCACACTTTCCTCGCCTGATCATGCCTTTTACCCAACACCCTGTCCTACTTGTTCCCTACCTACCCTTTGCTGTTCCGGCCCAGCTAGACCCTTAACCTTGCCTCCATTTCTCTGCTCCAGCCCTGAAAACCCAATTCTAACATTTGACCATTTGACATGACTCCCAATCACTAGCAGCTTGCAACCTTTTATTTCCTAAATACACCCCATTGGTTCTTTCCTCTTTGGTCACCCTTGATAGGAAGTCTTACTCTAGTCAGTCTTTGGAAACCTAGACCCCACCTTGTGCTGCATTCCTGCTGCAATTCCCTGAGTACCAAGGACATGGCACAGATAGGAGTTCTCAATGGAATGGCTGGTTTAGGGCCTTAGAGACTCTCAACACCAACATTTATATTTGATCCTAATGACAACTCCCCAGCCAGTGAAGGTTTCAGGATCATGATAATCATAGGAAATAAAATAGTCAAAACCCATTTTTTTTCAGAACATGAATCCTAGGACCCAGTTCAGGACTATCCTGCCTGTCCCATTCTGGGCTATGGGGAGGTTGCAGGAAGAGGCCACAATTGACAGCCTATCTTGTGGGCCAACGCAAGCTGATAAGGGTCTGAATTAAGGTGGTGGTGGTGAAAATAAAATACGATGATAAAAAATCAACCCATTTCACTGGGAAATAAAGTGTATTTCTCCTGAAATGAACATTCTCACCACCAGTGTGGGGTTACCTGTAAAGAATCAGCTTCTGGCTTCATAGCTCTTTGGGACTCAGAATTTATCTCAGGTGTATCGGTGTGTCTTGGATTATTATTATTTTTTTTAATTTGATAGAGATCACAAGTAGTCAGAGAGGCAGGCAGGGAGAGAGAGAGGAGGAAGCAGGTTCCCCGCTAAGCAGAGAGCCCGATGCGGGGCTCGATCCCAGGAATCTGGGATCATGACCTGAGCCGAAGGCAGAGGCTTTAACCCACTGAGCCACTCAGGCGCCGCTTGGATTATTTTTGAAACCATTAGAGGCCATACAATTGGGAGGGAAACTTCAGCAACCAAGCTTATGGGCAGAGCCCAGACAGGCGTGGGTTCGGAGTGGCTCAGCTAACCACCTGGCCTTGGGAAAATATTTACTCTTTCTGAGCTTGTGTCCTCATCTGTCAAATGGGGATACTACTGTCTGCCTCACAGAGTTGTTGCAAGGATTAAATAAGACAGTGGATAGGAAGGCTATGATTAGCCCAGAATAAACGTCAGTTTTTCTACTATCATCTCTTAGCCAAACATCTCATTAAAAGCCCTGCATAATCACCCATAAAATCTTGTTTGAAATAAAAGTGATTGGGTTCAACCAACCCTTTGGAAAGCAATTTGGCTTTCCAAATGCTTTCTGCTGTGTATGAAGACACGTAAAAACGTTCCTATCCTTTGACCCAGTTGTTCCACTTCTCGGAATCTATTCTTAGGAAATTGTCCTCGATACAGGAAGAATGTGATGCAGAGTTTCACTGCACAAACGGCTTGTGACAGTGAAAAACTCGAAGCAGCCCGAGCGTCCAGGGACAGACATGTCTGTATTAGGCTGGTGGTCTAAAGATGCTTTGAATCAGTATTAAATACAGAGCTCATAACCATGATTTAGGCTGGGGAAGGTCAATCAAGGATCAAACACCATCTTTTCTTTAGTTTGTGGACCAAACCCTCCTTCCTGCAGGGCTTTCCTGCATAGTCTACAGACCAGCAAGTCTAGCCCCTTTTCCACCAAAGTCCTGCCATCTGGGCACTGCCCCCAGGGCCTTCATGCCAGAGCCCACCATGCAAAGCGTAGGCATCTTACCCAGCTGCCTCTGTCCCTCTGTGACTTCAAACCTCAGTTCCTTCTCCTGAAGACACAGAGCATCTCTCCACGACCCACCAACCGGGGTCCTCTGGCTCGGCTCTCTCTGTGTCCCAGGGCTGCCTTGCTAATGCGTCTTCCTTGGCCCTGGCCCTTCTCCACCTCACGTCCCTGCAGTCTGCCCACTCACAACCTCTTTTCCATTGCTTCCAACATAGCTGATGTGTCCTTCTAAGAGAACGTATTTTCTTGGGTGTCCAAAATTTGTTCATCCAAATACACTTAATGAAAGGAGGGAAAGATTAACTTCAATGTTAAAGGTTACTCAGAAGCCTGTTTACACTCAGACTCTGAGTCTTAAGGCTTTGAATACTTGGTGAAATCCCTCAAGACAGGACTGAGATGTTATTCAGCCACATCTTCAAAGCTGGCATCCATGAAGTTAAAAACGCGGGCCTCTCACTGGTAGAAAAGAAAGTCAGGAAAATCACTTGGTCTACCTTTATCTTGTAAGCTGGGGCTTCTTCTGAGCCCATCTAGGGGGATGAGCACATAGTTTCTCCTGAGTTTGTGTAATTATGCACATTTTTCAATTTCTTAACTTTGGCACGCACCCAATAGCATTTGGCTTCAGTGCCATCAACTCTAAGGGCAATTCACTGCTGGGTTTTTCCAGACAGCTCCAGCATCTGGACCTGGAGTGGCCTGAGCCCACCATGTGGGGGAACCTTCTGTGACCCTCCTCAGCAGAGCACAGAACAAGCTACCCAGGGCTGCGTTCTTCCCTCACTCCCAGAAGCCGAGGGCACGAGCCTCGTACGATTGTTGCACAGGTTATGGGCGCATTTGTAAAAGCAAAGAGAGTGATCATCTTTTCGTAATGTTGTTTTACTGGTTGAATAATAATCAGTCAGTATTTCAGCTCCACATTTACTCAGCACCTACTGCATGCCGGGAGTCTCGTGGTGAGCCGCAGATAGGCAGGGAGCTCAGGCTGGCCCCGTCTGGCTCACCTTCTTCCCTTCCTCCCAACTTCCTTCTTTCTTCCTTATTTCCATTCTTCCTCCTTCCTTCCTTTCTTTTTCCTTCCTCCTTTCATCCTTCCTTTTTTCCTTTCTTATTTACATAATGCTGGAAAACAAAGAGAAAAAAAAGCACTTACAATCCCACTACTCAGTGTATAAAGAAAACACTGAGCTTCTTTCCTTTCCTATCCCACCTCCGAAACCCTAGAGTTGGTGAGTCTCCTTAACAGACTGGTGTGTGTCCTTCCCAACTTTTCCTAAAGTTTATGTAAACGAAGCTCTCTATCTCTCTGTAACACCAGACATTTCTTGGAGAAATAGAATGACACCATACTTATTAGTCCCACGATTTTGAAGGTTGGCTAGGCAGCCAGCCCTGCACTGGACTTCTGACATGCATCGTTGTGAAGCTGAAAACCCCGAGATGAGCTAGGCACTCTTATCATCTCCATCTGACAGATGAGAAGCCCCTGAGGCTGAGGGTAGATCAGCAACTCTCTTGTCCAGAGTCAGAGTCCAAGCAGCACAGCTGGGATTTGAACACAGGTCTACTGGCTCCAAAGCTTTTGTCATTTCCCCTCTTCCAGGCCACCTCTCACAAATCAGCCCTCCTACGTGCTCTACCCAGCTTCCGAGGCTTAGCTTTCTTCTATGATGATTCTGTTCATCCCCAATCTGCCTCAGATGGTCCACAGTAGCCCTGGGCTGGGAATCCAATTCCTGTACCAAGTGGCTCCTGAGGACACGGAACTTGGACAAATAAGAACCAGTCTCTGCTAGGAAGAGCTCATCGATTAAGTTTATAGACAGTGCATCGACAGTGTTGATTTCCTGCTTAATTTATAACCCTCTGCCTAAGCAACCCTCCCCTCCCACAGATCTTCCCACTCCCACTTCCTCAAGTAGGACTCCTTTCGTGCAGAGAGACTCATTTCTCTCTTCCTTACCCATACACTTAAAATGGTCGGGCACATTGTGTTCTTCACGAGCTTTCGGGACTGGGCACATGTTGTGAAATAATAAAAAGAAGGGAAGGAACAACAAGGGGTGCGTGACTTTCTGGCTCCAGAAATTTTCTTCCAGGGTAAGCTAGCATCCACTTCACTCTCACAGAGAATCTGGAGCCAAAAGATTCCAAATCAAAGCAAAAATCTATCAAGAGGACTCTGATTTAAAACTTAAGAAAACAGCCCGCACATATTTTTAGAACAATTTAGAAAACATTACATCTGTGACTTGAAACAGCTGGAAATGGGCTTTTTTGCCAAAATGATGCCGATTGCGAAAGTCATAGTGGTCAGACAAGACGCGTTCAAGATCCAAGTGGTCCTGTAGTTTTGGTATATTCGAGTTTCAAATGACCTTCACTATCGTGCATTGAACACTCATGACCTCTCAACTGCCTTTGAATGCCAAATGCCAGCCAGCCATGTAGTTTGTACAGCAAGGTTTTACGATTATTTGAGGATTTTATTGCAGTTTGCCCTTCTTGGCTTAGTAAAAAGAGTAGTAAAGTAAAAGAACAAGTCAGAAGAAGCAGAGGTCTTATAAGCTCATCATATGCTTAAGAAAAGAAAAGAAATTATGAGGTGTTTGGAACACAGAAGAGCGTTAGCCTCAGATAGTCGTTGGACTTGAGCCAGTGAATCATGCGTTCCATTCCAAAGGAAAACAACAACATGTGTTGAAAACGTTGACAGCAAATTGTGGGTGAAGGACAAGGTGTCACTGGGGAGCTATATGTTTCTTTTAGTTTGCTGAAAATGAAGGCTTCTCCTGCTTGGGACCCTGGCAGGTAGCAATGGGGAGAAAATGTTGGTAGCAAATTGAAGGTAAAAGGGAAGATATCACTAAGGAGTTGGATATATGGGGGGTTTGTTTGCTGAAAATGGAAACTTCTCTTACCTGGGACCCTGCTAGACCCTTCTCTTATTCACTATTATGTCCCAGCACCTTCTTTACACATAATAGATGGACTAAATTATTTGTTGAATAAATGAATAACAAGTCATTTTTTGAATAAATGAATAACATAAGTCGGGTTTAATGTTTTAGGGATTTTATTGTGCATAAAAACAGAGATACATTATCCCATCCCTAAATATAGGAAAGGAAGCAGGAAAGAATGGATTCCAGCCTGCTCTGTTACCATGTCTTACGATGGACCGGCATCTTATGGGCGCAGAGAGTGCACTTGAGCAGAGAGGGTGACAATGGAAACCTTTTGTCAGACTGTTGTGCAAGTACTCTCCACACTACACCCCTCCTCCAAGTCCCACACACAAACCTGACGGAGGTCAAGCAAACTACAGACCTGGCCAAGCCAGGTGTCCCAAGGGCAAAGAGTAAGGTATCTCTCCTCAGACGATACAGTGTTTGGAGAGCAGAGAGAACTGGAAGGTATGCGCAGAAGGAAAGCCAGCACCAAGATCAAGGTCATGATGAGGGCATAATGAGGACATTATGCTAAGTGGAATAAGTCAAAGGAAGACAAATACCATATGATCTCACTTATATGTGGAATCTTAATCTGAAAACAAAACAGCAACAACAAGAAAAAGCTCATAGATACAGAGAACAGATGGGTGACTGCCAGAGGTTGGGGAAAGGGAGGTCAAGAGGGAATGGATGAAGAGAGTAAAAAGGTACAAATTTACAGTTATAAAATAAATAAGTCATGGAGATATGATGCACAGTATGGTGACTATAGTTAATAATGTGTTGCATATCTGGAAGTTGCTAAGAGAATAGATCTTAAAAGTTCTTAGCACAAGAAAAAAAACCTCCTTGTATCTATGTATGGAGACTAGATTATTAACTAGACTTATTGTGGTGATCATTTCACAATGTACATAAGTATCGAGTCATTAAGTTGTACACCTGAAACTAAGGTTATATGTCACTTACACCTAAATAAGAGAGAGAGAGAGAGAGATTAAGGCCAATAATCCAAGACAAGGAATAAAATGAAAATTCACAGCCAAGGCAAAGAACCAAATCAGAGATGCTAGGGAGTGAGGAATATTCAGAGAGACAAGTCTGGAGGAATTCTCAAAGTAGAGTGGAGGTGTCCAGACTGGTGTTTCCCACCAACTCTCTGTGTGCATTGGAGAAACAAGCAGAGTGCACACTGCCACTGTCCGAAAGGTGGATAAATGACAATATGAAAAAAGGAAGTCTACACTGCAGCCCCAGAGCAAGTCTTTGGAGTATTAGCTCCAAAAGTAAATAATGAAGCCACAGGTTGGAAACAGTTGAGGTCAGCCACTGGAGAAATAGTGTTTTGGTACCAACACCACGAGCCCAGAGGAAAAGCAGTGTCCACAACAGGTGAGCCCAAGAACAAGGTCAGAGCAAGGTCAGCCCGAGATTCCAAGATCAGAACCTACAAGGGCAGGCAGGAAGAGCCTAGGGGGGGGATCAGGATGGCTCTGCAAGCACAGGGCGCCCTTAGAAGGGAGGACGGGGCCTCACCTCCATTGCCACACCACCCCAGTCTCGAAGGCGTCATACCCCTGAACTTCCTCAGTGATAGCCTGTGAACATGGGCAAGACCCAGAAGGCATTGTGGGAAAAATACGTGTGTACCTATCATCCTGCTCCAGGACTTCTGGGGATGACGAGCCCTGCTTGACCCAAAGGTAAAGGGGGTGGTAATTCACTTCACTTTAAGTGCCCTTAAAGTTTATTTTGAGTGAATTTGCATTCATTGTGTATCGCCTTTAAAAGGTTGCTCTGGGAGATGCTGGGGGAGGGAGGTTTTCATTCTCCGCCTACCTCTACCTGTTCTTCCCCAGACAAATGGAGCTGGGACTCTGTCTCCAAAGCACAGGGGTTGCCTACAAGCCCCAGGAGGTGCTGGCTAGGGATTCCCACCAGCTAACCCCACTACTCTGCTCTCAGAGTACAAATTTTCTCATAAGATAAGCCATGTGTTACCCCAAACCTTAGAAAAGGAAAGCACTATGAGGTGGGGGTTTGGTTGGTGTCCATGGAAGGAAGTGAGTGGGAGGGACGCATGTTCAGAATCTCACCACCTCTCTGGCAAGGCCTTCCATGGGAAGCTCGAAGCCACGTCCTAATTCAAGATCTGTCCTGAGCCTTGGCCCCACCTGGGTCTCCAGGGTCACCTGTGTCCTGCTGTTCCTCTCTCCTGCCTGGGAGGACATACTGAAAGACACAGTCAGTCTGTACTCTCCCCTCCGATAGCCAGGGACGCCCGCAGCACGGCGGCCCCACTCTGAGGCCTCACCCATCACGGGAGACTTGCAGAAAGCTTGCACAAAGTCCTCCACAGCAGTGGGCATCGTGGCTCTAGGGGTTTCCTGCTGGCCTGCTAGCTCTTCGGTGGCTACAAGATCCCAGCAGCACTTCTAAAAGGTGGCAGTTTCGGGGTGCGTGGGTGGCTCACTCGGTTGAGTGGTCAATTCTTGCTTTCAGCTCAGGTCATGGTCTCAGGGTCTTGGGATTGAGCCCCACCCCCACGTCAGGCTCCATGCTCAAGGTGGGAGTCTGCTTGGGATCCTCTCCTTCTCGCCATCCCCTTCCATCCCCTCAACCTGTTCTCTCTCTGAAAAAAAAAAAAAAAATTAAAAGGCATCAGTTTACAAAAAGACCCCATCTTTTACAAAAAGATCCCCTAGTGAGCCCAGTTGCTGTGCAACTTTCCCCAGAAACATCTTTTTCTAGAAACTTCTTCAGGCTCACTGAGACCAGCTATAGGCAACGAGCTTGCACTGGTAGCTGCCAGCTCAGGCCAAGGGTTCCAACCCTTTGGGTTAAGGATGATTTTCACCTCCCCCAGGTTTTGTTTTCCTGCCTCCAGCCCCCATTCAGTGAGGCAGAATATACCTATCAAACCTTCCCATCCACATGTAAGATTCAGTCTCCTGGGTATGCTCTAGATTCCTCTTCACATGGGTCGTACAGAAACATATACCTGTGGGCATGTCCCTGAGTCACCTGACAGTCCTAAGTCCCCTTCAGCAACTTTGGCAATAAATGTAAATTAAACTTCCTTAGTGACTCTAACTTGAATGGCAAATATCAGCTACAGGGTCAGCTTAAAGCTTTGGGACAGATTCCAACAGGAAAATGCCCTCAGCAGAAGCTCAAGGGGGAGAATGCTAAGAGGGGAAGGGACAGAATGGAAAAGGAGCCAGGCCCGCCGCACCCACGTAGGGCCTACCTTGGCAGGCAAGGTTGACCCGTGTGTTTACTTACTTACCCAGCTCATTACAAAGGACCAATCGCAAAGATATTTATTTTGTCTTCTCTCCTGCCCTGGTAAGCTAATTGCAAAGTCATTCAATTAGCTACAGAATAAATTGGTTGTTATCAATGTGAAAGCCAAGGCACTCTTTTGAAAATTAGTTAGGATAAAACACTGGCTCGCACGATTATTCTAGACAGAGAAATATCTTGTTGATTTCTCTTACGAATGTATTTATTATTCCAAGAGCAAATCCTAAATTTAAGGGTACACCTGAAAGAAATACTTATTCTCTTCTTAATAAATGCCCCCCCCCAAAGGAAAGTGTGAATGAATCCTTGGAAGCTCTAGAGGGGGCCGGCTATGTAGAACGTTTACATGTCGCCGAGACACGGAAATGTCTTCAGGGGTGGAAGTTAGGGGGCTTGCTGTCATCATTGGGCATAGCTGCGTCACCACGTGCTGCCAACAGCGTAGGGAGAACTAGTGCCTTTTTCAAAAGTGTGTATTCAGGGGTGCCCGGGGGGCTCAGTGAGGTAAGCATCCAACTCTTGGTTTCAGCTCGGGTCATGATGTCAGGCGAGGTGAGGCTCCGCTCTGTGCTCAGCACAGAGTCTGCTTGGAATTCTTTCCCTCTTCCTTTCCCTCCCCCTCTCCCCGCCCCCACTCTCTAAAATAAATAAATAAAATCCTTTTTTTTGGTTTTAAGTGTGTACTCCGCCCTCTTTAAAATTACGAAAATACAGAGATTCATACTCAAGTTCTACGGTCCCCTTCCGTTAGATGCCTGACTGGCAAAAAGGCGCTTCCTCTGATGGGTCGGTTTGGCAAAGCCCTTAATGAAGGCGTTTCCATTCCATCACAGCAAGGTAGAGACGCCTCGTGATCAAAGTGTCTGTTTTTTCACTCCCTGACATGATGAAAGTTATTTATGACCTGAAAGAGTGTGGATATTAACGGTGAAGACAACAATGACTGAAAAAAAAAAAAAGAGTCTAAGGATAAAAGCTGGCGTCGTTAAAGATAATACAGGAAAATCCCACAGTGTCAGAATAATGCAGGTCAACTCCAATCCTGGGGGCATCCTGCTTTCTGAGGGAGGGTAGAATGTCGGACCCCCCACTGGGGCCCAAAACAACAGCACAGTTACAAGATCAGAGAACAGTATTGGGCAGAACAAGAATTTTCGGGTCTTAGCGGGCAGTGAGGCCAAAGTCAGTGGCAGAGAGGAGGCTGTAAAAAGGCTGGGGTGAGTGTGGACAACATGAGAGAATGGGGTCTAGAATAAGGATTCTTAACTGGGGCCTCCTGTGTGGGATTTAGATGTCAGACAATTTTTTTAGGGGTGGGGAAGGAAAACCCAGGGAGCATAGGTGAGGTGTCCTCAGAGCTGACAGTAGAGCTTGGGGGTAGAAGGGAGGGATACTGATATCTATAGCCACCCGTTCCTGGCCTTAGGCCTGATACATGACAGGTGCCCGGGAATGTCCAGCACAGGCAAATCTATAGAAACAGAAGATAGAAAATGTTTTACATTGATACAGTGGTGGGCGCACAACCCCCTGAGCAGACTAGAAATCTTTGAGCTGCTCACTTTACCTTAAAGATTTTATTTATTTATTTGACAGACAGAGATCACAAGTAGGCAGAGAGGCAGGCAGAGAGAGAGGAAGGGAAGCAGGCTCCCCACTGAGCAGAGAGCCCAATGTGGGGCTCGATCCCAGGACCCTGAGACCACGACCTGAGTTGAAGGCAGAGGCTTAACCCACTGAGCCACCCAGGTGCCCCTGAGCTGCTCACTTTAAATAGGTAAGTTGTATAGTCTGTAAAATGTATGTCAGTAAAGCTGCAAATTAAAAAATAGGTGTTCAGTAAACATTCGTGGAAAGAAGGAAGAAAGAAAGGCAGGAGATCAAATATCCCCGTTCCCTGAGTTCCAGCGAAAGGCTCTTCTCCTTTTCTCTGTGCGCATGTCTATCCTGGATCTTAGCGATGGCTTTGTGTTCCCTCTGTTGGTGTTTCCCTGTTTTCAGCGATCTTTTCTCAGAATTTAGGAGTAAAACATGGAAAAAGGATCTAATCTTTATGCTTTTATATTTCCTGGAGATTCTAGCTCAGGGCTGACCACAAAGTAGGAACTTGATAAATGTCTATGTACTGAATTCCTAGTGAACTGTAAGTAAATCTAATATTAACTAATAAGGCAGTGACATAGTATTATTTCCTAACATTGATGCCTAATTTTCTGCAGCTGTCAGCTCAGACTCCGTAAATTAGGTTGGCGCTTGCACAGTTTGGCATTTTGGCCACGCCGACTTTTCTCCTCGCAATTCCCTGCTCATGCTGAGCGGTCACGGGTCCCATTTTGCCCCGAGTTTCTGGAAACACAGAGCTAAATTTAGGGCTCAGGAGTAGTGACTGCTGGCTACAAGGCCAATCCTGAATTGGTAGGGCTTGAAGCTTATTCAGTTTGGGAGATGGTCTTTTTTGGGGGGCGGGGGCGGGAGGGAAGAAAACACAATTATGAATGCAAATTAAATGCAGAACCTCGGAAGCTTATACAAGGAAGACCCTCAATGTTAAGCTTCCTTAGTCCCCTGGTAAGTCTGCCTCTGGCCATGTTCATTTCCCTGCTCCTTTTAATTGCATTTGATTTTGGTTTTGTGTTTAAAACGTCCAATATGGGGACGCCTGGGTGGCTCAGTTGGTCAAGCCGCTGCCTTCGGCTCGGGTCATGATCCCAGAGTCCTGGGATCGAGTCCCGCATCGGGCTCCTTGCTCAGTGGGGAGCCTGCTTCTCTCTCTGCCTCTGCCTGCCACTCTGCCTGCTTGTGTTCATTCTCTCTCTCTCTCTCTGACAAATAAATAAATAAATAAATAATCTTTTAAAAAAAAAAAAAGTCCAATATGAGAAGCGTTTACCATTCTCAGCCTCCTAGCCTTTCCAGTTCTTCTTAAAAATAGAGTTGAAGCAGTTGCTTCATTAACTCTCCTTGCCACCATGCAGATAATTAGAATGATGACAGGCACTCCCCTCTGGAGTGAAGGCCAGAATCTACAAATCGGTGCATAATGTGAAGAATCACACCTGATCACAACCGTCCTTAAAGTCTCTGAAATTGCCGATTAAGCACAGAACATGGAACTTTACGGGTATGACCTTGAGTTCGCTCTCCTTGAGCACTTTCTTCTACCTCTCCTCCACCATGTTAGCAGCTTCCCATGCCTCAAGACACCTTTGAAGAACCCCCACCTCCAGAAAACCTTCTAGCCACAACCCTCTCTCCTGCCCCGAAGCTCATTTCTGGCTCTGTGCTTATCTCTAATAACTAGCTTGTCCCGTGAACTAAAGCGTAAGCTACTTGAGACTCTTGGAATTTGGATGACTAATTTGTAAGACCTCAGGGTCTTGCATAGGGCTCTGTATCCTAATGCTAATGTTTGGTATTTGTGGAAGGAAGAGAGGAAGAAAGAAAAGGTGGAAAATCAGAGCTGTCTTCAGTTCCTTTCCATTAAAGCCATAGAGAAGAAAATATGTTTAACATCCATGTAATTAGTTTCTATAAGATTTTATTGCTGACATCGTGCATTTTTAGTCTTTATGTAAAAGACCTTTTGGCTTATTTCCTTATTCTCACTTTTGGTGACTTGTTTTAAAGTTAGACAAAGGTTTCATAGGAACCCGTTGTCCTCCCACATTCCAGAAGACGGTCCTCCGTAGGATGGTGGCTGAGAGGGTGGGCTGTGAAGGGAAGGCCCACTTTGAGTCCCTCTTGGCCACTTGCCATCTGTGCAGCTTTGGCAACTTGCCTGTCCTCCCTAAACCTCAGTTTTACCATCTGCAAGATGGGGATAATGAAACTAACAACTTCCTAATACTTGCTTAAAATTTAAGTGAGAAAATACAACCAAGTAAATACACATATAGCTGTTCAAAAAATGATTATTATGGACAAAATCTAATATATCCCATCTTAAGTTATGGCTTCATTTGTAGGTGACTATAAACTAGCAGATTCTAATAAAGGAGAAACAGAACATACACTGGAAACGGAGAGATAATGAGGTGATGGGGAAGCCATTTTTATTCTAATATGTTTAGCTCATTTTCTTATAATTAAGCTACAAGATTATTCTTTCACCTACAAAATGGATAAATTCGTCATTGTACTCACTTGTTTGAAAAGATAACCTAGTTTAAGTGGAATGAATTTCCCTTTAATATGATTTCCTAGCAAGGTTAGATTCTAATACGGATTAATATCCTGAAGAGAGAGCTCTAATGGACCACTGGAGGAGCGAAACATGAGTCAAAGACATGGTCCCTTTCTACATATCCGTCTCTGAGGAGACATCCATCAGGGTGTCGGCGGGATCTCACGGTGTCGAGCACAAGAGTAATCATAACCAACATTGACGGAACGCTCGCCGGGTGTCAGGCAGCCCAAGGCAGGCTACCCAACCTCGCTGAAGCCTCACGCCGACGCCAGAGGCTGACTTTCCACTTACAGTGAGGGAAGGCGCTGACTGGAGAGCAGAGCGCTCCCTTCTGCTTGCTCGCCCACCCCAAGCATCCTTTTCCCTAGACTCTGAGCACCCACAGCCTGTCATCAGCGCGGATCCCAGCAAAGGGGGAAGGAGCTCTCCAGGCTCAGTCCTCCAGACGAGCAGGAGACTTGGAAAGCTATGTGCCTCGTGTCCTTTCTGCAGAACACCCTTCTCCTGGTCCCCAGCCTTCCCCTGTATTTCCTCCACAGTACCTATCACTTTCTGAAATGATCTTGTACCTTTGTTTATGTTTTGGGGTCAGGAAGCCTCCATGCACCTTCCGTGCACACCCTTCTGTCTTGTTCCTTGCCTCTGCCCCCTCCATGCCTAGGACAGCGTGTGGTCCAGAGCTGTGCCCAGTGAATGTGTGTTGAATGAAAACAAGGAAAGAGAACAGGGCAGGGAGAGGGACGGCACCCCTCGTGGCTGGCATTCTCACGGCCCCAGAGCCCATGCTTGCTAGTCCGGATTGGGTCCCACTCCACTGAAGTCCGAGTCTGGGGCTCTGTTTTCCACGTTAGTTAGCCCTGTGCCCGCCCTCACCCACCCCGGCTGACCTCTTCTTCCTTTTGAGCCCAACTCACTGAGGTGCCTTCGGTTTCTTTCACTTTCAGTCATGCCGAATCCTGTTCTTAAGGATTCTGCTTAACCCTTAGGGAAACATCCTGTCTTTGAGCATTTCTGCAGGTGGCTAATACCATCGATTATTTGACTCATTCAACTCTCAGAGGGTAATCTCTTTCATTCAAGTTTCAAGACCATCTCACTGTGCACTCCCAGATATCACTGATGACACAGAGCGGAGTGGAGCAGAGGTGTTGGCACTGCTCCTCACGGAGTCATCTGGAAGCTCTGATGCTGTTAATCTCTGCTGTGTTCATGCTAATCGTGTCTGTCTAGGATCAACCTCCATCCACCCTTCACCACGCCAAGAGGAAAATGCCAGACGGCAGGAACACACTGAAGGCAGTGCTTGGGGCCCGGAAAATCCCCTCACCCGCCTGGCCAGGGCCCAAGATCTCCTGATTTAGGAGGTTGATCTTTCCTCTGATTCCTCCTTAGGATGTACTCCCAGATCAAAAGCCAATAGTTAACATTTCTCTGCAAAGGAGCAGACAAAAAATGCTTTTGTTTGACACAGCAGCAGTGGAAACTAGACCATGTTTCTCTTTTATGGAACCTCTGAGAGTAATTCATTGAGATCTTGACGTTTAAAATCATGCAATCACCACTCCAGCAAGATATTTTCTTTGGCTCCATCAGCCCCACACACAGACATCGCTGCTGGCACTTACCAGGTCTTGTTATGTTAGTCGGGCTGCTTTGAAGATGCAAGGCAGGATTTGGTAAGAAGCAGCAGCACCTGCTTTATTGAAAGACATCTTCATATGTTACCCTCTGAAAGAGAAGTGTGCGATGTAAACGTCCTTAAGAGATGATCGGACATCAAGAGGTGATTGGACATCAAGATGTCCCTTCCAGAAAGCATCATCCCCGACGCCCAGCCTCATACAGTCACCGAGAATGGAGAAAGCAGATGGGGAATTTGAGCTTTTAGAGAAAACAAATCTATAAACTCTTAAGTGCCTGCCTGTTTCTGGCCAATACCTAGCCAGGCCATCTGAGTGGTACCTGTTGGCTTAGAAAGGAGCTCCACACCTCAGAGAGGGCTGGGGGAGAAGGCAACCTTCAGGTCCCTGTGGCCTGGGTCTCCAAATGAGCACACCACAGAACACACTGCCTCTCCCCAGAGATTTGTGTGCACGGATTAAAAGAAAGGATTGGGCATGCAGTGTCGCTCTCCACGTGAGTGTAGATCCCCCAGCATCAGGAGACACATGACCACAGAGGACTTTTCCTCCCCACTCTTCAAAAAACTGGAACAATCATTCCAGCTGTGGGAGCAGGGAAGTCCAAAATCCATAAGGCTTAGCAGCTCTGGTACAAAGAAAATGAAATCAGAAATCCGGGGTGTTTTGCTGTTACCCAGCCAAGGGCCTCTCTTCAATATAACAGCGACTTTTTAAATTTCGCATAGTTTGACCCCAGCGAATCTGAGACGTTTGCTGTCTACAGTCCTCATGTGGCTCCTCTTGCCTACGGCTGTGCATTCTAAGTGCTCCATGGACCCTCAGGGTCTGGCTTCTGGGTTGTCGGGGGTGCCCAGGTGTGTCTTCAGCCCCTACTCCTCTGCTCGGTCAAGTTCTCCTTTCATCTCTTCTACAAGTCAGGCTTCCAAGTAGGCTTTTCAACAGAGTTTTGTGATTTAGAAACAAAGTTCCAAAAGGACCGGCTGACAGGATAAAATCTGGAGGAGCCCTGCCTGTTCTCCATCGTAGCTGTTTCTCAGACAGACCCCCTGCCCAGTCCTCCTTAGGCATGCGCAAGGACCTTCCTGTCCCTTGCTGGGGAATGTCTCTGTTCTGTTCCCTTTGCCTGGAAAGTCCTCCTTCTTCTCTGCCAGGTGGATTGCTATTATTGCTTGGAGACTAGGTTCAGATCTTGCCTTTCTAGTGCTACTCTTCCTGCATTCACAGAAATTAGCCATACTCCCCTAGCATCCGTGTATATGTTGATGCATGTGCAATTATTACGTGTCTGAATCTTGGACCCATCTGCACACTCACAGAAGATAGAGTCCATGTCTTATTTCTTTCCTCCTCCGTCTTCCTCCAGGGCTTGGCATGCGGTGGGCGCTCAATAAATATTTGATGGATAGATGTGGAGCTGTTTAATTCACCACAAGATAGCAAGCTGGCATTTTCCCAAACAGCTTTATTCAGAAGGAAATTCTAAGACACAGAGCCACTCTCATACCCAACTCGAGCGGCTCTGTGTTAACGTAGAACCCAACTTCTTTTAACTACTTCTGTTTCGATCTGAATTTTATTTTTGTAAAAATAACTGTTAAAACTTTAAAAGAAACACTGTACAGAGGTCACACATTGAAAACCCACAGACGATAACAAGTCTCTTAAATTGGCACGGTTTGACCCCGCTGATCTGAAGTCATTTCGCTTAAAATCCGGTCAGCTCCCTGTGGCCTACAGCTTTCGAGTTCCTCTGTGGGGCTTCTGGGGGTCCTTGTCCCCAAGGACCTCTGTGTAAGGTCTCCGTGGAGATCTGACAGGGAGGGTTGTGGCTGTGGGTCGCTCACCCTTTGCTATCATCAAAGAGGTTTCAGGGCACCCGAGTGGCAAAGTCGGTTAAGCCTCCGACTCTTGATTTGGCTCAGGTCATGATCTCCGGGTCCTCGTATCGAACCCCTGGCCAAGCTCCACTCTCAGCGGGCAGTCTGCTTGAGATTCTCCCTCCCTCTGTTCCTCCTCCAACTCATGCACATGCATGTGCTCTCTCTCTCTCTCCACCTGGGGAGCTTAGTCGGTTGAGCATTTGCCTTCGGCTGGGTTCAAGACCCCAGGGTCCTGAGATCGAGTCCACATTGAGCTCCCTGCTCAATGGGGAGCCTGCTTCTCCCTCTGCTGTGCTCTCTCTCTCTTTCTCTTAAAAAAAAAAAAAATAGTAATAATAAAACTAAAAAAACTTCCAAAAAAAAAAAAAAAAAGATTCCACGAAATCCAAGTGTTTAAATGTCTTGTGTTTTCACTTTTGTTTTTTATTGCCTTTGGCGGAGCTTGGACCCACACTTGTTATTTTGTTTCTACCCATCCTCACCTTCCTGATCCCAGCTATCATTTGAGTGTGCTGCAAGCCCAGCCCTGGAAGAGTGCTTGTCATTTCTCTGACCTCCCTTCCAGGCCCAGAGCACGCACATCCTTGTTTCTATAGAGTTGCTGTCATGTTGCACACATCATTTTGTATTTTCTTTTTTCACTTAACACCATACCATAAACATTATTCCATTATGTGAGACACATCTTTTGTGGTTACCTTTTTAAATGACAAATGTTTAGGTTGGTTGGCGAGAATTTATTCAAGTCTCCCATCACAGTTAAAACACCTTTTTATTTTATGCTCTTTATCTTATGCTCTATTTTATGCTGTGTTGAATATCCTCATACCTATGACAATTTTTCTAGAAATAAATGTGTTCTTATTGATTTTAACAGGTTCCTTATATGTTACGGATTTTCCTTTTTTGATGCAAGTATTTTCGCAGAGTGTGCTTTTTCTTTTCATATCTTATATTTTTTATGACTAAAATACATCAAGTATTATCCAGTGGAATCTTTGGATCTCTTCCACTGTTATTTCTTCTATTGCTTCAAGCCTTGGAAAGTTCTTCCTGGTTCATGACTCATAGTTCCCAAGCTCTGATACAATCTTGGTTCTCTTTTCTTCTGGTTGTTCTGTGGATTTAAAAAAATATATTTAACACTTTAATATATTTGAGCATATCCAATGCATGTTTCTATATAACTGATATTTTAACCCATATTGGGGCACCTGGGCGGCACGGTTGGTTGTGCAACCCATTCTTGGTTTCGACTCAGGTTGTGATCTCTGGGTGGTGGGATCAAGCCCCAGGTCAGGCTTGAGCCCAGTGCATACTCTGCTTCAGATTCTCCCTCTCTCTCCCTCTGCCCTTCCCCATGCACATGCTCTCACTCTCTCTCTCTCTCTCTCTCTCTCTCAAATAAATAAATAAAATCTTTTAAAAAAACTATTCTTTCATGTTCTTGACACTGCCTAATAAATGTTAGAAACATGTAGTCAAATTCTAAGAAAAAGTGGTGATTTTGATTTAGAAAGCATGAAGTCATTATACTTAACTTCATAAATCATTGCATGTATCCTAGGTGTCTTATATTCTTATATCATCACATTTATACGATTCTAGCTCTTTACTGCTTATGTACAGTCCTATATATAGTATACTGTAGTAAATTGTGTATAGTAATGCTACTGATTTTTAACTTGAATCCCGAATCTGCCTTCTTTCCGAGCTTATTGATTTAGTTCCAAGTGTTTAGCAAAGTCTTTGTAAATATTTTTCACTTCTTTTCCAACAGTTGTTCTCTGTGTCTTTTGCAATATGCCTAAAGCAATATTAAATCATAATGGTAGTAACGTTTTTCTTTTGGGCCTATATTTGAAAGAAAAGCTTTTAGCGTTATTCCATTATTGCTTCATGATTTTAAATAGTATGTTTATCAAGTTGAGGTCCTAATTATTTTTTTAAAGGTCCTAATTATTTTACTCAAAAGAAAAGGTTTTATCAATTCCTCTTTTGAAATGTGTTGAAATAGTTTGCATCATCTAATGTTAATAGATCTTCTTTTATTGATTTGTTTTCCACATTCCTGGAGGAACCTTCATTAAGATCAGACTTGTCACAGGGAATACATTGAATGGAGTCCATCCTACCCTGTGTTTTGATCAAGTAGCCTAGCTTGGAAATTATCTGTTCCTTGGGAGTTCAAAGAAATCCATGAAGTCTGTGTGCCTTGCTCTTTTGAGTTTTCTGAAAATTTTAAAAATTTCTTTCTCTGTTACTGGTTTAATAAGGTTTCCTACCTCACTGTTTCATTTGGGGTATTTAATATTTTTATTACAAAATACTATCCATGTGTTGGGGCTTTTAGTCAAAGAGGATGGAATTCGAGTGCCTGGGTGGCTCAGTGGGTTAAGCCTCTGCCTTTGGCTCAGGTCATGGTCCCAGGGTCCTGGGATCGAGTCCCGCATCGGGCTCCTTGCTCAGCAGGGAGCCTGCTTCCCCCTCTCTCTCTGCCTGCCTCTCTGCCTACTTGTGATCTTTGTCAAATAAATGGATGAAATCTTTAAAAAAAAAAAAAAAGAGGATGGAATTAGGTATAGTTTTCACATATAAGTTTATCCCCTTTTTATATTTTATATATGGGATGGGACCTGAATTGTCCTCTCGCTTCTACCACTAATTTATCAATGCAGCTTTGAGCAAGTAATTTGACTTCTGACATCATTTTCCCTATAAATAGGGGTCATGGTACTTCCATCCCATGGTTACTTTATTACAGATAATGTATGTAAAAGTTCTTAGCACCGTGCCTGTCCTCAGTCAATGGAAAATATCACAGGGTTCTCTTTTTTAATGCTGTGGGTCTCCTTTCTCTTCTGTTCTGAATTATATTTGCATGGACTTTCTATTTTTCATAGTCTTTTCAATATTTTCAGAAGCAACGTATAAACAATGAGGGGGGGCGGTTACTGAAGGATTTTGAAGAAAGAACACCAGCTCTGGTAATTGAGTGTCCGAGTTGGGTTTGTGCATGGATCATCCGAAGATGGGCCTATGCTGTGAGGAATGACACAGTTGACAAGGGGCCAACTAGAACTTTCTTGCCAAGTGGGAGGTGGAGGTGTAGGCTTTACATTCATAGTCCGTGAACACAGGCTCCAGAGCTCAGGAGAGGCCCTTTCAAGGGCTCCAGGGAGTGAGAAATTGACCAAATGGCCCCCAATTGTTCTGCTCCAGCATCCAACCCTTTGGGGCCTAGAAACAGACGCTGACAAACACCATGACCCAGACTAAACCCAGCTTTTGAATGGGACAACAAAACAGGCTTTGTTCATCCTTTTGAAGTGGGGCCCAATTATGTTTGATTAATAAATGAAACTTTGTGTCCAAATAGGAGAGACACTGTAGAGAAATGGTCAGAAGCACTTTGTGTAGAAAAGGCTGATGAAGTTTTCAGAGGGCATTCATTTGCCTGGAGCTGGTCTGAGAAGGAGAAATTTTCAGCCTCCAAATCCTTCTCTTGTGTTTCTATCCCCCTTTTTTCTGAAGTATGTTTAACTCTTCTGCTTAAGATTTATTTTGCCTCGTTGGTGATGGATTTCTGTGTTTATTCTGTCATTTAGAAAAAAAAATGCACTGTTAGAAGCATTCTTGATCTGTTTGTAAATGTCAACAGAAAAATAAGCCAAAAGGTTGACAACAGTAATTAATCAAAAGGTATTCACTGAGCACTTTCTATGTACAAGCCACTGTAGTATATGCTATGAGGGAAGAATTAAGAAATAGTCCCTACCCTCAAAAGTCCTTCAATCCAGTTGGGGAAATGGCTAAGTAATAGACAGGCTTTAATACAAGAGAAGTTGAAATTAAATGCTATGATCAAGTTGTAAGGCACAGATCAATGGAATGGATCGAAAGGACTTTCACAAGCAAGGTGCAATTATATTGCATCTTGGAACATATATAGGCTTCCTATAGGGGTGTGTTCCCTCTGATTCTTTTGGAGGAGCTGACCCATGCACCCACCCGTGCACTGTGCCCCGGATATCAACAGACACAAGCAGCTATTCTGAGCTATTCCACCAGCTCCATATGTGCACACATGCACGCAAACACATTCCCAGTTCACATGTGTTTGCTTTCCTCTCCCTCTCTGCACTTGTCCAGCCTCAAATCCTCATTCCCAGATGGCCTCTGGCCCTCCTCAGCTTGACAACCTCCAAAGTTGGGCTTCTTAGATCTAGGTTTTTTTCCATATAGTTTTTGGTTCTGCTCCTTTCCTTGCGTTTTAGCCCCTTCCTCTGTGTCATCTTGGGAAAGAAACTCTCAGTTTCAGTCCTCTGCCCATAAAGCCCTCAGCCCTAGCCAGAAAAACCTTTTATCAAGGTTAACTGTTGGAAGAATTCCGTTCATTCTCCTTCTAGGAGTCATGGGGGTTTTCAGGCTCTCCTCCACTTCCCTGCCCTCAGGAAGGTGAAGGGGGGTGAAGGGAAGGCAGGTGAGGTTATGTGCAGTGGAATTCCACCTGCAACATTACCCGTCAGGCTAGAATGCCTGGAGGTTGTGTGTCAAGTTCCAGGAGAACCTCAAGAGAAGTCAGCCATTCCCAACCGGTGAATTTATTGAAGAAGTAGGAGTCTGGTTGCAAGCCCAGCTAAACACTCTTGCTCCTGTATCAAACTCCTCCTGAGAGGCAAGATGAAGGGGTGGGGTAAGGGGGAGGAATATGTCTAGAATGCTGTCAGCCACAAGTAACAGAAAACTTAGCCAAGAGTGGCTGAAACAACACGGACTATCTCACTGAATAAGAAGTTTGGAGATAGCTGGTTCCAAGGTTAGGACAGTGGCTCGCAGACATCATCAGCGACTAAGCTACTTCCGTGTTTCCTCTCTGTCATATTTAAAGGATCAGCCATGGCTCCATTCGTGGCCACGAGATCAGTGCAGCCATTCCACATGTGGCCTCCTCATGTGACAACCTGGGTGATTTCTTCTGTTCAGAGTGCCATTAACCAGGTTACTCATGGTATTCAGCTGATTAACGGACCAGTCTAAGGGATCTTAGATGGCATCATTCATATGTCTGGAACCTTGGAGGGGTGTCTGGAAGGCTGGAACTGTCTACTGGAATGCCCTTACATGGCTTTGTCAGCACAGTGGTCTCAGGGAGTTAGACTTCCTACATGATAACTCAGAGCTCTCAAAGAAAACATTCCAAAGGACAGAAAGTGGAAGCTGCCCCTTTCTCAAAACCTGGGATGAGAATTTGACCCTTCCCACATTCAAGGGGAAGGAACATAGACCCCCACCTCTTCATGGGAGTAGTAATAGAATTTATGGTCATCGTTGACCCATACATAGGTTGTAAACTAAGCCGTTGTAATAAAGAAACCAGAAATACGGTTTTAAAATCCTATTGAAGTTTATTTCCCTCACACATAACAGTGCAGAGGGGAGCAACACAGTGCCGGTGGTCTGTTTCTGCCAGGCTCCGCACATGGCTCCGAGATCTGTGTCCATGTCAGCTGCTGTGGTTCCTACTCCTTTCCAAGCAGCTGGAAGGGGTCATGAAAACAGACGGCGGACAGCTTTCTTAAATGAGGTGATCCAAGAGTTATACACATCTTTTCTGTGTGTATCACATTGGCTAAATATTGGTCCCATGGTCACACCTGACTGCAGGTTATTACCAAATGGAAGATGTGGGGAATGGGACCGAGAGGCAACTACTTCTTGGTCTCTCTTGACAGCTGAAAAATAAATAGACAGCAGTGGGTGAGTTTCGGCTCTAAAGAGTGAAGCTGATATCTGGGGGTGGTTTATGAATCACATAATCTCTTCACATCCAGGGCTGGGTAGTGAATCACAGGTACTCTGAATATACCTCTAAGGGTGGGGCCACTCACCCACACAGAAGCAATGTGCAGGTAACCCCCTATTAGGGGTGGTACCTTGCTTGAACCCCTCACTAAGTACTAAGGATAATTATCAGTTGGGTTCACTTGGTGGGGTCCTTCTCCTTAGACATATCCAATGCAGCATCTCACTCCAGACTTCGCAAAGACCACAAAAGAATTCGTTGAAAAGGAATGCTCGAGCGCTCGGTAGTTTGCTGAATGGGTATACAGTGTACAGCAGATCTAACTAGTGTTAAAAATAAAGAAGGCCTGACAAGCAAGCAGCCTCACCTCACTTTTTAGGAGAAGGTAGCAGGTGTCATGGGTGTTCTCTGGGATTTCTTCAGCCTTCTTCCTGGTCCTGAGAAATTCACTGAGCCACTTTTGCCTCCCACCAGAGCTGGTTGACTGGGTCTTGCTTGGATCAGAGCTGGTGGCGTACCTGAGTGGCTCAGCAGGTTAAGCCTCTGCCTTCAGCTCAGGTCATGATCTCAGGGTCCTGGGATCGAGCCCCGCATCGGGCTCTCTGCTAAGCGGGGAGCCTGCTTCCCCCCCACCCTGCCTCTCTGTGTACTTGTGATCTCTCTGTCAAATAAATAAAAACTTAAAAAAAAAAAAATCAGAGCTGGTGCTTCTATGGGGACAGCTCTCCCTCTCCGCCCGGAAGTGCTCACAATCCAGTCCTTCCAGCACCAGCGTTTGTTTTAGAAGTCTAAAAGCAGCCCTATTCCTGTCTGCTTTATATATCAGGGTTCTGAGTATACTTCTGCTTAACAAAATGTGTTCCATTACGTTAAAAAAAAAAAAAAGGATTGATGGCTATTGGCTTAGGAGGCTCCTTGGGCTCAGGGCACAGGCAGCTTATGCTCTCATATATTTTCACAACTGTTTTCAAGAAATAAATGGTCTTTCCACTGGCTCTGGAGGGATAATTTTAATAATATATTTAAGGACATACTTGAAATGGAATGAGAGTATTATGATTCTAGACTTCACTTATTTATGGTTGAATCTCTTTAGCTTCTGTATTTAAAACAAGAAAGAAAAAAAAAATACTTCTTTCCTGAAAGGCAGAATGGAGTGACAGAAAAAACATGAAATTTTTCTACTCAAAAGACTTGTTTTAAATATCATCTCTGCCACTTACAAGTTCTGTGACTCTGGGCAAAATACCAAGATCTCTCTATTTACATCTGCTTATGTCTAAAATAAGGGCAGTAATGGCGCACCTGAGTGGTTCAGTTGTTAAGCATTTGCCTTTGGCTCAGGTCTGATCCTGGGTTCCTGGGATCGAGCCCCGAATCGGGCTCCCTGCTCAGCAGGAAGCCTGCTTCTCCCTCTCCCACTCCCCCTCCTTCTGTTCCTTCTCTCATTGTGTCTCTCTGTGTTAAATAAATAAAATCTTGAAAAAAAAAAGACCTCATTAAAAAAATAAAATAAGGGCAGTAGTAAGAATCCCCACCATATCATGCTGTTATGAGTGTTAAGTTAGCTGGTTTATGCGAGCTGGTGCACCCACTCAGGAAAACAGTATGGAGGTTCCTTAAGAAGTGAAAAATAGAGCTACCCTATGACCCAGCAATTGCACTACTTGGTATTTACCCTAAAGATAAAAATGTAATGATGTGAAGGGGCATGTGTACCCCAATGTTCATAGCAGCAATGTCTACTATAGCCAAACTGTGGAAACAGCCTAGATGTCCATTGACAGATGAATGGATAAAAAGATGTGGTTTTTATATACAATGGAATATTACTCGGCCATCAGAAAGGGTGAATACTTCCCATTTACATCAGTGTGGATGGAACTAGAGGGTATTATGCTGAGCTAAATTAGTCAATCAGAGAAAGATAGTTATCATGGTTTCACTTATATGGAACATAAGAAACAGCTCAGGGGATCATAGGGGAAGGGAGGGAAAACTGAATGGGAAGTCATCAGAGAGGGAGAAAAACCATGAGAGACTCAACTATAGGAAACAAACTGAGGGTTGCTGGAGGGGAGCAGAGCAGGGGATGGGGTATTTGAGTGATGGGCATTAAGGAGGACATGTGATGTTATGAGCCCTGGGTGTTAAATGCAACTGATAAATTATTGAACACTACACCTGAAATTAATGATGTACTATATGTTGGCTAATTTATTTTTTTTTAAAGCACAGTGCCCAATACCATTAATACCATCATGTATTGAACCCTTACTATGTGGCAGGCAGTGTCTAGGTCAGTGGCTTGAGAACTTGTTAGAAATGAACATTCTCCTTAGGCCCCACCACACTCCACTGAATCAGAACCTGGGGCCGGGGTGGGGGTGGGGTCCCAATACTCTGCTTTCACAAGCCTGCCTGGTGATTCTGACGTGCATTCAAGTTCGCAGACCCCCAGCCTAAGTGTCCAAGAAATAGGGACTGTGATGTTCACATCCACCTGACAGGACAGCTAATAGTTTGTGCAGAAACAAATACAGACATGCCCTCTTCTGTCCTGTCTGGTGATGGCCCCAGAGTCTTACTGACTCACTGCCATGTGTGGCTCTCAGAACGATTCCTTACAAGGAGATGAAAGGGAAAACCAGAGACCTTCTGCCCTCCTCCCTCCCAGGTCCTCTCTTCCTTCCCCAGAGGGTCTGCCTCCTGTGTGTCAGGCGGTTTGTAAAATACGTTCAGAGAGGGCACCTGGATGGCTCAGGGCTGGGCCTCTGCCTTCGGCTCAGGTCATGGTCTCAGGGTCCTGGGATCAAGCCCCGCATCAGGCTCTCTGCTCGGTGGGGAGCCTCTTCCCCCCCCCCCCCCCCCCCCCCCCCCCCCCCCCCCCCCCGCCACCGCTTGCCTCTCTGCCTACTTGTGATCTCTGTCTATCAAATAAATAAAGTCTTTAAAAAAAAAAAAAAGTACGTTCAGAAAACTCAGCCGCTCCAGAAAGAGTGAAGAGCTCCTCCTCAGAGCAACCCTAACACCCATATCTCCCTGACTTGTCACTGTGTGTTCTGTCTGTCCCCTTGATGAAATAGGAGCTCCTGGAGGGCAAGAACCATGTCTTAACCATCTCTATGTTCCCAGAACCTGGTACACATGGAGGACACGGAATAAATGGGTGGCGAATGAATGAAGAGTCAGCCCCAGGTATCACAGGGGCATCTGTTCCAGGAGTACTCGGGTGGTGGGTGGGTGTTTGTAGCCAGTATATCTCTGGCCTGGTGACAGGTAGTCCCCAGGATCACCCAAGGACCTGGGAAATGTTACCGGAGCCATGCCTCCTCCAGCCTTCGGCTCAGGTCAGTGCCACGAGGAAGGCTATGTGACAGGCTCTCCGGGCAGATCAGAACCACGTTAGGAACCGCCTAGAAAAAGGAAACCGCAAGTATCCATTTCTTTGCTCTGCCATAATTGTTTTCCCAGTGGCAGGTGAAGTTGAAATCAACTCTGTCTGTTGATGGTTGGGGTGGAATCACTTTTCTGTCTCGTGAATCCTGAACAGTGGAGGACTGAATTCTGCTCTGGGCCATGGAAAAGGAACAAAGCACTCAGTGGGATAGATGGGAGCTGAGCGCGGTCTTAACCGAAGAAGATTTGGCCCTGTTCTGGGGCTTTCCATGGATTATTGCTGCCTTCTGGGTCTTTTCATGGTGGGTGGGTACAGAAAGCCATGCTGCTCCCCAGCCTGTCCCCCTCCCACTGCCACCTAAGCCGGAAGCCATTCAGCTAGCTCACTCGGAAGAACCAGAATAAATATAAATTTCTTCTTCCACACGTTAATTTATGGGACTTTACTATTTCATTCTCACTGCAGTGCACCTACCTGCTGTAGTCGCATTCAGCTTTATTGAAAAGCAGCAGGGAATTCATCCTCTGCTAGAAAACGTTGACAGTTAAGTTCAGGAGCTGGCTATCCCAGGTGAGCCTCTCTCTCTCTAAGTGAGAGTGTAGACAGGTATTGGGCAGTGGGGAGGGGGCCCCCATAACGAGGAGAGCAGGCACCCTCTAGGAGTTGGAGGAGGAAGATTTGGTATTGAAGGGTCTGAGTTAAACCACACATAGAGCTGGTCCTGAGATCTGGCGATGAGTGGGAGATGGCCAGAGTCCAGCCATTGCGACAAGGGGGTGTCCTACAGTCACATCTGTGTTGTAAAACTGTCACGTATTTGTAGTGTGTTGTAGCCTGTCTGAAGGAAGGCGCAGATAGAAAGGAGTGGTCTGCATGGCCTCTGGAAAGAGGGTGGTCAAAGAGAGAGAGGTGGTTAAAGTCTAGGAGTAGATACCATGTCCCACAGACATGATGGTTTTGGTCTATGAGGTGGTTCTGTCCCCATAATGGAGGTAAATGCATTGACTAAGATAGCTCTGTGACTCTGTCCACCAAAGCCATTCAGCTCACCCCCTCTCTTGAACTCCGTGCTTCCCAGGCAGCATTCAGTTAAGATGATTGCTTCTCAAGAAGGCTTTGCTACCCATGGAGGCTGTGCCATGTCCCTTTCATATTTCTCACCACTGATCAGCTCCTCTGTATCTTGAGAGTCTGGGTAGCATTAGCTAGCCCTCTGATGGACCCCCTTGACACACACCACCAAGGTCAAAGTCCTGGGTCAAAAAAGATGACTCTACTCTGGACACGGATCAGCCAACATCCCAGGTGACAAAGCTCTTGAATCGACTGTGGGAAGGGGGTGTTTCTTCCCCATCTCTGTCTACAGAGGGCCGGTGTTAAAGTTAAATAACAACCCAAGTCTCCTCTTTTCTGGTCTCAGTATGGGGGATTTTTAGATTGTTTAAGCACTCCTTTGAAGTGATTTTGCTCCCGAAACTTCTAATTTCTGTTCATTATTCATTTGAAAAGGATTTCAAATTGCCTGGTGATAGAAAGTGAAAACACGACAAGCTCTGTACACTCTGACCTTAAAAACGTCTGTAATACAGCATCCTAAAATATAACTAGAAATCATTTCAACATCACATTACAGATCTAGGACTGAAAGGTAATTTCTGTCATTTGAATATGATGGTGAGCTGATGGCTGAATTGGATTCTTAAGATAAAAACAATTCATCCTGCATTAGGAGTTATTACTTTAATTGAATAATATCTGGATCATGCCAGTGGTGATAATGTTAATGTTATTACCCATTATCTTGGTGATGTTCACCCCACTGTTTCCAGAGGAAATATAGCCCATTAAATAGACGGAAGGATTAAAATAGAAAAAAAGCCACAAGCTTTTCATGGCTCATTATGCAAAGGTCAGAACAAAGGAATAGCTCTGACCTTGAAATAGGACAGAGGACCTGGCCTGGGCTATGTGTTTGAAAGAATTGGAAGAGAAGTCCTTTCAGCCAAGGCAGAGTGCCATGAGTTTCCTCAACCATATATTTCTGAAAATTAGCATTCATTCATTAATTCATGAATTTGCTTACACATTCAGTTCTTTAACCAGCTCATGCATTTATTCATTCAACCAATATATTTTGTTTATCTTCACAAAATCATGAGTGGTGACAGATCATTAATATTTGGTCAAGGAGGGAGTTGACGGTCAAGGCTTATGGAGAACATATTATATCTCCAACAACATAGTGGGTGTTTCCAAACAATATCTAATTTATTCTTCACTAAAACCCACGAGGTGGGTAGAGTTACTCTACCCATTTTATACCTGAAGAAACTGAGGGTCAGACTGGTAAAATGACTTGCCCAAGGCCTCACAACTAGAAAGAGAAAGAATCTGAATTCAGACCAAGGCCTGTCTTATTTTAAGGTCTAAGTTGTTCTCTTTACACTTGGAATTTGGACTTAGGATATAAAGATATCTTTAAAATATTATAATGCAGTGTGATAAATTATGCAAAGGGCACATAAGTCACCTGGAGCCAGACAACCGTGGTGGCAATAGCCAGATCCCCACTCTAGGTGGACTCATTGCACTTCTGGGCAGTGGGAAATGTCTCAGTGGTCTAATGTACCATGCAAAGCTCCCTTACCTCCCTGCCCCAACACACAGCTCTCTTCCCACCTCTTCTCAAAAAACCTGGTTTCTGCATCCCCTTCCCATCCTCCCCAACAAGGGGCATTTGTTCTCCCATATACCATACAACTCAAGGCAAGAGGAGCGGTGAGTTCTACTTCATCTCCATGACCTCCTCTCCCCTCATCTCACAGAAAGAACCGTGCGCCCTTGAGTCTCCTCACACCCACCCACCCAGCCTCTGTCCTGGTCGCTGCCACCTTCCAGCCTTCTGGTAACTCCCAGGCTTCGCTGAAGATTTTGGCCCTGAGTTCACTGTCTTCTCCAAACCAAATGAGCAGTTTTTACTGGGCCTGGGACCACGTTTTGCTGTTATGGGTGCTGGAGTCATGTGGGCCCCAGAAGATATTTCCTTGTCCTGTGGAGTCAGGAACTCAGAGGCAGGGCTTGCAGTAGGCTAATAAGTGCAAATCAGAGAAGTCTGTCCAATAAAGCTTTACATAAGTCCAAAAAAATGTTTTCAAGCCACACCTTTTCCCAATGTCACGTTTTAAAGCCTGTTTCTTATTTGGGTTTTGTACCACTGCCTCCGTCGTAACCCACATCCTGTCAAGCCACGACAGGTGACAGAGGCCTCGTGTGAAGAGGCAGGGGGCTTGCTTGGGAAATCTGTGACCTCCTAGGCTGTACCTCCTCACCTTCTTTTTGAGGCATCTTAATACCTGGAGTCACATGACAAAGGTTCCGTTGACCTGAACCATTTTCCAAACATTTTTTAAATGACAGGTTCCTGTGCCCCACCCAGAGATTCTAATTCAGTAGCTCCAAGGTGGGACCGGAACGTCAGTAGACTTCACAGGTCTTCATCTGGTTCTGAAGCACAGCCCGTTTGGGGAGCCCTGGGCATTCAGGGCCCCCCCACCCTATGAATCTGGACGTTCCCTACATCTTGACACCAGGTGACCGTAGTGAGTGCCCCTCCCTCATGTTCACCATCGTGAGGCCAAAAAATACCATCGGCTTCCAGCTTAAATGCCATCTGTTTCCCACTGCCTGCACGATCAGCTACTAAATGTTTAACCATCAGCCTCAAAAAAAAAAAAAAAAAAAAAAAAAAAAAA
>NW_019154152.1:532780-635050 GCF_002288905.1 Enhydra lutris kenyoni | reverse complement strand
AAAAGAGAGAGAGAGAGAGAGAGAGAAAGAAAAAAGAAAATCCCCAATAGGTAGGGTCTGCCTATGGCGTAGGTAGCCAATTTCAAGCTACTAATGTGATATCCCTGAACAGAGCTGGGCAGAGGTGTGTCTAATCAGCTCTCGTGAGCCAATCAGTCAGCCCCGCCATGCCGCCGCTGTCCCACCCACCCCTCACTTATCTCCAGAGAGCTGACCAGCTTCGGCTCAAGGGGCAGGGATCTCAGATCCCACAATACAGCTAGGGCTCCTCAGAAGTCAAGTTATCCCCATTTTTTTTTTAAAGTTCTCAGCCTATTAACAAGTGGGGGGAAAGGCTGTAACAGGATTGACAAAATCAGGGTAATGCTGTAACCAGAAAATCTAAGGCAATAAGATTGTGCTAATCTCAAGATCATTTACAAGAATTATAAAAATATTCATTTATACTTCATCAAAGGTGGGGTTGGTCAGGAGCAGGACATGTTCAGAGTTGTTCAGAAGCCTTTCTTCATTCAGTCCTGTTTGGTGTATCTCTGTGACCTCTGGAATCGTGCCATATTCTCATCTGAGACTTTTCTGAACGTGAAGCTGGCCAGAAGGCCCCCCAGTCCTCTGTCCCCTCTTGCACCTCCAACCCTCATCCCTGACCCCCAAACCCCCTGTCTCCCTACTCCCCAGATGTAGTTCACTGGAAATAGATTTTTCCCTCCTGCCTCTATTCTTTGCCTCTCAGGAATTTCCAAAGCCACGTAGACATTCCCACCCACCCCTGTAATAAAAAAAAAAAGATTAACAAGAGGGAAAAAATTAATTACATACATAGGGGAATCCCTCAAAAGGCAGCCAGGTAATCAAGGCTTATATATCATCCCAAGCTAGGGGAAGGAATAAGGGTCTGGGGCTTCAAAGGGAAGGAAGGCAATCATGGGAAGGTGAGAAGAGGAAATATATGATAAAATTTGCCCCGCAATGCAGATAAGTGTCTCAGATGAAAATGCGATCTCTAGTAATAGCTCTCTGGCTGGTCCAGGGCCCCCCCCTAAATGTAATTTTCCTTTGGAAAAGGGTAATTTTTATTCTATTTTCAGTTCTTCTCCTGTGTCTGCAGTTTCTCGAAATAATCTTTGTGCCAAAGAGGCGTATTCTGGGGGCGGCACAGTCTCTCACCCTTCACCTGCCCCTGGACCTTATCCTGATGACAAAATGACCGAGTGACAAAAGTTAAACACAACGAGGAAAGGTCAGGGCGCCCAGCTCCCTCTGCACTGCTGCGGATCGGCATTAGTTACAAATGATGGGCTCTTTCATGGGGCTCCAGCCTGGCAAGGGATCTGGTGATGAAGAATTCTGGGTTTCATTTTCCTTACTTCTCTGAGCTACTTCTGGCAGGAACATTATAAGCAAATCAAGTTTTGATCAGTCAAAGTCTCTAGGAGCTGCTGCCCATTCGTTCGTTTATTAAACAAACATGTATTTATTATCTCCCAAATCCTGTGCTAGACAGTGGGAAAGCAGGAAATAGAGGTGAATGAGACACAGTTCTCCCTTTGAGGGACTCACAGCTGCGGGGGTGGTACATGAATGCGTGCCTGTAAAAGGATAACTGCAGTTCTGTGAGGTGGGTCCCATGACCAAGGTCAACATCGGGTACCTTGGGTGCACAGAAGAGGGGCAGCTACACTAAGCCAAAGCTTGAGCAGCATTCTGAAGGACCAGGAGGCATTAGGTGGATGAGAAAGGGCTAAGAGTCACCTTGGGGAGATGCAAAGGTATAATAGCTTGAAAAAAGCATTTCTGGCTCAAGAAATTTCAAGTAGTTCAGTAGGGAAGCAGGTACCTGAATGCGGATGCTTTGACATCAGAGGACACGGAGCTCAGGCTCTGGCTCCTTTGCTTATTAGCCACATGCAGGGGAGTGAATCGTTGGGTTTCTCTGAGCCTCATCCATAAACCCCACCTTATAGGACTGTTGGTGTAGACATGAGCTAAGGTCGTACCGAACACATAGACCACAGTCAGTCCTGGGTGGCCAGTTGGGTGAGGAGGATGAAGAGGGCGGTGACGGGGATTGAGGGTGCTTGTGTGGGAGGAGATACGAGGCTGGAAGAGCAGGCAGAGCCAAAGCATGAACTCTGTGTTCCGTGCTCAAAAATGGCAACGGTATCCCTAGAGCCAAAGGAAGAAAGTCAAGAAGCGGAGTGAGCTGGTCCAATGTATGCTCTAGAAAGGTCCCCGTGAGGGACTGGAATGGAAGCAGGAGAGGAGCCCTGGAGGCAGGACAGAATTAGGAGGCCCAGATACTCACAGGATGGCGGGACGAGGGCAGCGCAGTGGGGTGACCTCTGAGAGAGCCACCAATGGAAGCCGCGGCCTGTGATTTCCCAGACTTCCAGGCAGCGCCGCTCCCTCACAGCAGGGCCTGACCACGTAGAGGAAGAGAGAATCCAAGCTCCTGATACCGTTGGAATTCGCTGCTTTGGTGCTTCCACAAATGTCCCACTCAGGCACACTACAGTATGCTTTTTCGGTTTAAAATGGAAACAGCAACAGCGGCGAGCTGCGGGTGGTGGGATTACAGGTTGTCTCTATATCACTCTTTTTGCCTTCCTCAATTTTCTGAATGTTCTACAATGAACATATTTTTGTAATAAGAGAAAAATCCATTATAAAAATGTTTTCTAAAGAAACAAAACTACACATAGTTTCAATCAAAACAGCAATTCTTTCCTTACTACCTGAGTAGGGAAATGTTCAATTGAATTACAAATGGGGGAAGCAACTGTTGAGAGGATCCAACTTCAAACTCTGAAGGTGTTTATTTTCTTCCTTTTGCTTTGAAAGATTGTGCCAGTGAAGACAGACCAGAGACCTGTGGGCAGTCTTGAGTTTGAAAAATAATAGTCGTTTTTATCGTGATCACTTCTTTCCATGATTCTTACTTCAGGAAGCTTCAAGAACAGGAAAACTGCCCATAAGTAGAGGTGATGGGCTTGTTGGTATTCTCTTTTTAAAGAAAACAAACATCTCCTCAAAGAGAAGTCCAAGTGACAATAAGATCTCAGTGTGGACTGTAAAAATAAGGAATTACAAGTGGGTCCTGGGTGAAATTTAGTGAAATTCAGTGAGAACAGCAGAAGAGATCTAAGAACTGAATTTTTCAGCTCCGTGCTCCAAAGCATTGAAAGGCCATGCCTAGGTCCCATGTTCATGGAGTCTCCTCAGACATTTTATGTACCATTAGGCTGTCTTCTAAGAGGTAGCATCTTGACTACAATCTGCAACTTGAATTTTTTGTTTTGTTTTTTTAAGTAACAATAATAATAATGAAAAGAGTTCACATAGTTTTGTGGTCCGTCAAGGGTCTTGGTTTGTAATCCTCACAAGAAGCTTTCAAGTTAACTCGAGCCTCATTGTAGAGATAGAGACAAGGAGGCTCCAAGAAGCTAATTGATTGGCCTGAGGCCACACAGCTAGAGGGCAGAGAATCAGGCCTCTGATCAGCGCTTCAGACTTGGTGCTATTCCCTCCTCTCCTCCCTTCTAACGACTGGTTTTGGTTACCTCATAGACCTACTGATTCAAAGGGCAAGGAGGGCCCATAGGGATCGTATTAGTTCCTCTTGCTGTTACAACAAATTACCACAGATTAAGTATCTTAAGATAAGGTAAATTTAATCTCTTATACTTGGGCAGATCAGAACTCCAGAATGAGCTTTACAGGGCTGACATCACGGTGGGAGCCAGGCTGATTCCTTCAGGAGGCTCCAGAGGCTCTTTACCTCTTCCAGAATGTCAGTGGCTGCTGGCATTCGGTGACCTGTGGCCACATTGCTCCAATCTCTGCTTCCATCCTCACATCGCCTTCTCGTCTTCTGTCATCAAACCTGTACCTCCTTCTTACAAGGACACTTCTATTGCAGGCCCCATGAATAATCCAAGATAGGCCCCCATCTCAAGATCCTTAATTTAGTCACATCTTCGAAGTCCTTCTGGTTATAAGGTAATACTTAGAGGTTCAAGGGATTAGAGCATGGATATCTTGGGGGAGGGTATTGTTCATTGTTCACCCTACCTTGGGAATATTTACTGAATGATCCTTAAGTATAAAATTCTCTGAAATTGAATTTAGGTCATAGCTCTTTTGAGTTTTCTATTTTTAATCTTTCGCTTTCGAGGGCCTTGGGGCTGTCATGTTTGCTTGCTTGCTTGTTTGTACTTTGAAGCAAAAGGAACTCTGACTCCCCACCGGAAGCAGCCTACCTAAAACTCCATCCTCCTGCCATCTTTCCAGGATGGTTGCAGACAGCAGGGCTTCTCCAGGCTGAGTTTGGAAAGGGGCTGGAGAAAGGTAACTTCTCTCCTCTTGGGCCTCTTCTGCCCTGCTGCCGTTTACTGAGCACCTACTGTGTGTCAGGAACTGTGCAAGCATTCTGCATTCCTTTCTAGCTTATTTAGATCTTGCTGCAAGCCCGGAAGGTAGTTCTTCTCATCAGACCACTCTACGTACGGAATGAGAAAATCGAGGCTCAAAGAATTAAGTAACGCGTCTAAGGTTGCAGAGTTAAACCACAGAGCCTCTAAGACCAAAGCTCTTCATACCGTTCTTTTGCAAAATTAGAATATTCCCAAACCCAAGTAATATACAGACCCTTTTATAAGGGGCATATGTAAGCTCACAAACCCCTAGGGTTGAGTTGCAATTATTTTCATTATCATATTATTTAAATGTGTGCAAAGATAACTGGATATTAACTTTTTACGCTTATAGCTCTCATATGACTATAAAAGCAAAATAAGGATAATCATACTAATACAAAACACAAACCTTTTAAAATGCTAATTAGGAACATTGCTTGAAGGTGGTGGGTGATGCTGTTTTGTTGAAACGAATGTCTCACGATCCAGACTGGAGGCTGGCTGCCCTGACAGGGTCCTTCAGAGTTAACTGTGCCTGTACATCGGGGTCCCTCAGCCAAACTCCCCTGCCCCGACCATCTATGGCACACCCATCATTTGGGCTTTATCTGTCTTTACCCGTAGAGAGTGTCATTGATGTGCTAACTCTGCCTCTCCTTTTCCACTAACTGTAGCAGCTGGGCTCTCTGGGCAACCCGCGGAGTCCAGATTGGCATGCGTGAAGTTAGGGACCGCTCCTGGGAACCACACCTGGGTGGCGAGGGGACGGGGGAGGGGCGTCAGGCAGGAATGGGCAGGAGGAGAGGCTGAGATGCATTGCATGCCCAAAGAGGGCCTCTGCCAACATCACACGAGGCAGTCTTAGCCGGCCAATGTGATCCGGCAAAAGACCTGACAACTGAGGGCCACGTGTTTGCAGTTTTCCCAGGGGCTGGGGGAAGGGGGCTCTAGTCAGAGAGCATCACAGTCCCCAGGAAAATTGTACAGAGCAGCAGTGGGATATAAACACAAACACATCCTGGCTGCTGGAATTGCCTGGCACTCTAGATTAAAGGACCCTCGAATAAAGAGAATATTTGGGGAGAATAAAAACTTTCATTTACTGGGCATTCAGTATATTTGATTATGCACCTATTGTGTGATGGGAGATTTGCTGGATACCTTCTGGTGGGAAAGACACATAAGTGAGCAAATACTCATGCAAATAATAACAATGCAACATGGTAGAGGTAATGGAGAGAGAGGATCTGGGGGTAACAAGAAGGCATCATCAGTGGGGAGAGGTGGAGGAATGGGAGATGTTGGGCACAGGGTACAAAGTTATAGTTATATAGGGCGAATAAGTCTAGAGATCTAATGTACAGCACCGTGACTACAGTCTAAAATACTGTATTGGGGGTGCCTGGGTGGCTCAGTGGATTAAGCATCTGACTCTTGATTTTAGCTCAGGTCATGATCTCAGAGTCATGGGATCAAGCCCCACATCAGGCACCGCGCTCAGCAGGAATTCTGCTTGAGATTCTCTCTCTCCTCTGCCTCTGCTCCTCCCCACACTCGTTCTCTCTCTCTCTCTATCTCCCTCTCTCAAATAAATCTTTTAAAAATAAAAAAAAATAAATGATTTTATTGCATACTGGAATTTGCTAAGAAAGTAGATTCCTAGCACTCTCAGCACAAAAAAACAAAAAGGCAACTATGTGAAGAAATGAATAGGTTGATTAGCCTGAGCGACCATGTTTCTATGAGCCGTACACCTCATTTTATTGCCCTTGACGTTACTGTCCTTCCCAGATACTGCTTCCCTGCCTGCCCCCACCCCCAACGGAAAGTTTGCAGCAACGCTGCATTGAGCAAATCTTTGGCATCACTTTTCCAATGACATTTGCTCACTTTGTGTCTCTGTGTCTCATCTTGGTCATTTCTGCAAATTTTTTGGTCATTTTTTTTCCCACTAACTTTTTAGTAATTCTCATCAAACTGTTTTGCTGCAATTATATTTGTTGTGTTGATCAGTGGTTGTGACTCTCCAAAAGCCCAGATGCCGGCTAGCATTTTTTGGCAATAAAGTATTTTTTGATGACACACGTTGTTTTTTTAGACATAATTCTCTTGCACCCTTACCAGATTTCAGAGTGGCGTGAACGTAACTTTTATAGGCACTGGGAAGGCACAAACTCGTTTGACTCCCCTTATTCTGATACTGGCTTCTTTGCGGTGGGCTGGAACTGAACCCATGCTTTTTCCAAGGCAGGCCTATATCTCTATAGCAAACCCTGGTGTTGTGCACCTTAAATACATACATTTCTACTCAAAATATTAGGCCTTTCAAAGGAGGAGTTGCTTGAGAGGATAGGGATATGTACCCACAAGTGGACAATCACTCGGAAGGAAGGGGCTTGGAGACATGTGCATTTAGGAACTAAGTAATATTACCATTCTCCGGGCCCTTTACTTATGCCATCTCCCTCAACCCTCATGTACTATGATTAATCTACTAGAGGACATGCCCACAAGAGCGGGGACTTTGTTGTCTTGTCCACTGCCCTGTGCTCTGTGCCCAGCACAGTCTGACCCATAGAAAGAGCTCAACAACCCGTGTTTTATGCACGAGGAATCCTCTCAGAGAAGATGAGCGATTTTCCCAAACTTACACAACATGTAAGTGGCTGAGCCAAGATTGGAACGTGGGTCTGACTTATCTCACCACTCTGCTCTTTAATTCCTGGTCCCCGGTGCCACAGTCAGAACTAGAAGCTGGTTTTCATGGCCAGGGAAACGTCCATTACCAGGGAAAGCCTGGCAGAGGCCAGCTTCTTACCTTCCTGGAGGGACACCCCTTGAGTGTCCCCGCAGGGCACAACATCTCCTGTTACCTCCGCAGTCTGTCCCCAACCTCTGTGAGGACATGATGGGGGAGGAGGGGCAGGTCTCAGGAATGAGAAGGGTTAAGCTTTTACAGCTTATTGAAGCTGTTCCTTTGCATTTAAATAGCACTATTGAAGAAAGCAGCCTTTCTGGAATCGTATTTGATGCTAACGTTCTGAGCACCTTAAGGCACGCCTATTTCTCCACCCGTCCAGGTCATTTGGAGCTCCATTACTTAATAATTTGAAAGCTTTTTATGGAAATCAGTGGATGAAGGGAGCTGATGAAGTGAAATGTTATTATGTTTAAGGACCCAGCAAAACAGGCTCACAGGACAGTACCTGAAGCTTCTACTTTGCTTTCTCATTCAGTGTAGGGTATTTTAGAGATCATCTCATTAGTGATACAGCTCTTTTGAAAATGAACCCAAAGTCTGCAGACCAATGTAAAAACACATATATGCTTTTATATCTTTTTTTCACTTTGTTCTATAGTCTTTTTTTTTTTCCAGATTTTATTTATTTATTTTAGAGAAAAAGAGAGAGCATGTGGGCAGGAGGAGAGGGAGGAGAGACTTACACAGACTCTGTGCTGAGCATAGGGCCGATGCTCGGCTCGACCTCATGACTCTGAGATCACAACCTGAGCTGAAATCAATGCACCACCCGGGCACTCCTGCTCTGTGGTCTTCGGAGTCATCATTAAAGGAGCTATATCACAAACGAGATCATCCCTGAAGTATATTAAATTCTAGAAAACAGGGTACAGTTTGTGTACTCATCTATTTGTATAATAATCTAGCTACTATTGTGCAAATAAATGGTAGGGGTAAGGCGCTTGGGTGGCTCAGTCGTTAAGCGTCTGCCTTCACCTCAGGTCATGATCCCGGGGTCCTGGGATGGAACCCCGCATCGGGCTCCCTGCTCAGCAGACTCTGCTTCTTCCTCTCCCTCTGCCTCACCCCTGTTCATGCTCTCTCTCTCTCTAATAAATTAATAAAATCTTGAAGAAAAAAAAAAGAATACTTGAGTGGCTTTTTCAGTGAAACCGTCCTCACATCCCCACCTCTGCAAGCCTGGCCCTCCCTCACACACCCTCCCTTGCTTTGCTGTCCCCAGAGAGTCCATCAAAGTGTGGCGCTCTGTGACTGCTCACCGTGCAGGGAAGGCAAGCTCCGTGAGACAGGGCCTGGCATCACTCGTGTTCAGACCTCGCAGTGGAGCCTGGCAGAGGGTGTGGGCTCTCCCAGGATCTGCTGCCTATCCCCCCACCTCCAGCAATGCCCATAACCTCAGCCATCAGTAGCCAGGCCACTGCACCTGGCTCTTCCCTCCTCTTGCTCTGGCTGGAAGGCCACCCTGCTATCTCGGATCTGGATCTGGCTTCTCATCTTATCAAGGACCCCACTCGTGCAGGTGCACCCCCCTCTCTCCCGGAACAGCCCTTTCTCTTTCTGTATTAGATTATACCCTTCCACATACAAACGAGTCGTAATGTCACTCATCTTTTAAAGAATAATCACATGTCCTTACTGCTACCGCCAGTTTTCTCACCACCGTGCACAGCAGACTCCTGCAAAGAGCTGTCTGGGCCCGCTCCGGCTGTGTGGCCTTGCCCACTTGCCTTCCCTAAACCCACTTCAATTGCAATTTCAGCAGTGACCATCGAGGCAGGGGTGGCAGCAGTGAACAGGTAGCTGGACCTGCCTCCCTGGGGCAGAGGGGACAGAGGGGACAGTGGGGACAACAGAAGAGCTTTGCAGAGGCCCTGGGGCAGAACCTAGTGTCCTCCTGCCTCACTGGCAGTCCCAAGTTAGGCTCTTTTCCATCCCACCCTCTTCTCTCTTTCTGCCTACTTCCCAGGTTCTCTGTCGTGTACCTTTAACTACCACCTATATGCTGATGCCTTTCAAATTTTTATCTCCAGCCTGGACTTGTCCCTTGAACTCCAGCCTCATATATCCAACTGCTGACAAGACACCTCCCCTTGGAGTCATCCGTGACCCCTCTTTGTTTTATAACCCCCATCCATCAGCAAGTCCTTCTGTGTCTCCCTTTAAAATAATGCCTTGCTTCCACTGTCTCCTCCCCTCCCGTTGCTCTCTCCTGGTCTGATGCCCCTGCCTGCCCCCTGCTGCCCCCTGCCGCCCCTCCCTGTGCCCCACTAGCATTTATACTCCCGCAGCTATCAGCAGAGCCCTCTGAGCCTATTGATCAAGTCACACTCTCCTGTTTGCAGACCCTTTGGCGACATCCCAGTCTGGCAGCACTCCTAAGAAGTGCCCTCGGACCCCTGGGAGGGCCGCATGGGCCAGAGGCTTCCTCTAGCTTGTCACTAATTAGTCTTTTAATTAACTCACCCGTTATTCATCCCTTAATCGTCCCCTGCACACCTCCTCCAACCCATGCCGATGGTGGGGGCACAGGGAGGACACAGTTCCCAGCCCTGCTCTCCCACTGGCTTCTGGGACCAGACCTGGACTGGAGCTGTCCTCAGAGGAAGGCAGAGTAGAGGGGATGGGTAAGGCAGGAAGAGGAGCGAGGGGTGTCCAGCGCTGTGCTGTGGAGAGCTGGGGTGCTGCTCTTCCAGGTCATGTCACAGGCACCTTCAGCCCGACCTAACCTGGCTTCCTTGGGGCCCCTGCCTGTTGAAAGCAGACAGCTTCTGCTGAACGTGCCCTCTCACGCGTGATGTCAGTCTCACCTGGCCTGGCCCCTTTTCAGCTTCTCTGCTCTCCCCTGGCACTTAGTTTTTTCGGGTGGCTGGAGACCAACCAGGTCGAAGGTGGAATAGAGGGCATGGGAAGAGCAGGTGGAGAGAGGGGTGGGTGGGATGGAGAGACAGACATGCCCCAGCGACCTCCCCAGCTCCCTCTGCCCCCTGGGGCAGACTTTCATGAGCATTACAACGGACAAAATGAAAAAGTCTGGAAAATGAGGTTAAACCCGCGATTGACACTTCGGTCACCAAAGGACAAGCTGAATCGATGCTTGTGGCTACTAGAAGCACACAGAAGGAGGGCGCTCTCTCTCAGGTCACAGGGTGATGCCCTTCCCCAGCGTGCTCCACCTGCCGGAGTCAGGTGAACGAGGGGGGGCAGTGGGGCGGCCCCGGGGGCGCCTCTGATGGGCCCTTCCCCTCCGGCTTCAGAAATGCCCAGCTGCTTTCACAAAACCGTCTCATGGGAAAATTGTTATCTACGGCCATTATGCAATTTTCCCATCGGAATTACAGGCTATGTTTGAAAAGAACTCAAAAGAAATTGAATTTAAAATGCTTCTGTGCAACCACATCATCTCCTTGGGGATCTGTAAATGGGCTTCACATACCTTCTCTGGCTTTGAAATAGCGGCTCAGACAGTGGCTTGTGATGGCAACAGCTGCCCAGGAGTGAGGCTCCCTATGGGCCCTTTGGCATGGCCAGCCCGGGTAGCTGGGTGAACACCGGCGGCCGACTAGGGTTTGTGAGCTCTGACCACGGTTCCTAACGCGGCCCCCTGTCCTGGCCCTTCTCTCTCCCTCGAGTTCAGGCAGTTCCAGCAGAGCCGTCTGGCTGGCACTCCCCCACCCTGCCTGTGCCCGTGCCCGTGCCCGCCAGCCCCGTGCTGAGATCTTTGAGCCCCCTTCCCACGGCTGGGCCAACAGAGTGCTGGTGGACCGAGTCTCGGAGAACACCGGCTCTTCCTGTTCACAGCCTCTCATCCATTCAACAAACCCTGTTTGAGCACGTTCCAAGCATGGTCCTAAGTACTGATGGTACAGCAGGAAGCAAAACAGAGGAAAGCTCTTGCCTGCGGGGGCGCCCCTATTCTAGCAGGGAGAGATAGACCATAAAAAGTAAATAAGCAGGGATGCCTGGGGGGCTCAGTCGGGTAAGCGACCGATCTTCGTTTCCACTCAGGTCATGGTCTCAGGGTTGTGAGATCAAGCCCCACGTCCAACTCCTCACTGAGTGTGGTGCCTGCTTGAGACTCTCTCTCCCTCTCTCTCTGCCCCACCCCCTGCTCCCTGCTCGTGCTCTCTCTCAAAAAAAGGGAGGGGGGTGCCCAGGTGGCTCAGTCAGTTAAGCCTCTGACTCTTGGTTTCAGCTCAGGTCATGATCTCAGAGTCATGAGATGGAGCCCCATATCGGGCTCCATGCTCTGCGGGATTCTGCTTATAGGATTCTCTTCCTCTGCCCTTCCCCCAGCTCCCTCCCTTCCTCTTCTCTCTCTCTCTCTCTCAAAAAAAATAAATAAATATTTTTTTTAAAAAGGTAAATAAACAAAGTCCACAATATATTGGACAGTGACCAATGTGATGAAACAAATGCAATCAGATAAAATGATGGAGATATGCCGGGATGAGGAACCAGCAGGGGACTGCTATTTTTTTTTTAATTACTTTTTTGAAAGAGAGAGACCAAACTCACACAAGTGAGAGAAGGGGGAGAGGGGCAGAGGGAGAGGGAAAACCCCAAGGAGACTCCATGCCCAGTGCAGAGACTGACATGGGGCTCGATCTCATGACCCTGAGATCACGACCTGAGCCGAAACCAACTGTGGGTCTCTTAACCAACTGAGTCACCCAGGCACCCCCCAGGATTTCTAGTTTTAATAGTGGTGTCAGGGGAGACCTCAGGAGAAGGTGGCATTTGAGCAAACACCCGGAGGAGGCAAGGAAACGATGCTATGAAACCTGGAGGAAGGCGTTCCCGGCACAGGGAACAGCAAGTGCTAAGTGTGGCCGGAGTGTCCGAGGACACATGAGATGTCCCGAACGACCAAACCAAACAGAGTGAGGGACAGAGTCCTAAGGGATAGAGTTAGTGAGGTAATAAGGGGTGGCATTGCCACTGAATGGGCTGGGGAGAACTGGGCCGGCCAGGCTGGGGAGAGGAAGGTCACAAGTTTGGTTTCAGAGGTGTTGAGACACCAATTTGACACACGGATTTGACATCCGAATGAAGATGTTAAACAGGTGATATACACGGTAGACGATTAAACTTCAGTCATTGTCAGTGTGGATGTAATGGTGTTTGGAGGCATAGGCTGAAATGGTAAGGCAACATGGAAGAGGGCCAAGGGCTTGAACCCTGGTGGTTGGGAGGGGTCAGCAGAGCAGACTGAGAAGGAACGGGCGGTGAGGTGAGAAGAGACAGAGGTGCCAGAGCCAGGTACAAAGTGCTTCAAAGCAGGGGGAGGGACCAGCTGTGTCCAATGCTACTGAGGAGGTCATGGAAGCTAAGAGCTGGGCGCTGACCCTGGGCAGCGGTGAGGTCGTCAGTGACCTTGACCAGAGTAGTATGAGAGGAAGGAGACATCTCAGTCACTTCATCTGAAAAATGGGAACCATTTGCCTGCCTACCTCAGAGCTCTGCAGTGCGGACCTCAGGAGACCACGGGCAAGCCAGAGAGCACCACCAGTAGGAACTATCTGTTTTTATTTATGACCCAATAAACCCAGAGCCTGTTGAATCGATGGGAAACTATGACGTTGGGCACAATTGATTTTAAAGATGCTTATAGCTCCATTATCACCTCATAAAATGGCTCATTTCCTGCTGCTCATCACCAAGACACCCACCAAGGGACGAAAATTTCCCTTCAGACATGGAAGCCATCAGAGTTGATGTTTTTTATGGGTGGTAAGTGGGAATCCTGGGAAAGGATAGAAGCGAACAGTGGAGCTGAGCACCATTCGCCAGAGACCCTTTATCTACGATCCCAGGCGCTGCCCTCACAGAGGGATCTGGGTGACCCTATGCTCAAAGCACCAGTTCTTTGGGGGAAACTGTCCACCAGGGGCAGCGATGCTCTTGCTGAAAAACGAACAAAATGGAAGAGAGACGAGCACAAGATGGAGAGGAAGAACAGGCAAAGTGAAAAAAGCAGGAATTTTGGAGTCAGACGCATCTGTATTGGAACCGTGGTTCCTGGGTGGGCTTCACCAAGTTACGTGACTTCTCTGAACCTCCGTTTCGTGGTCTACAAAATGAGATGGTAGCTGTTCCCAAAGGTTTCCCTAAGAAACAAGCTGATGAGTGCAAGGAAAGGCACGATTTGGGGAGTGGGGCTGTCTGTGCGAGCACACAGGTCACTGCGTGTGCATTTCATACCGTTGGATTTCCCCCCTTCAGGAGCAGCTCCTCTCCAGCCCAGGAACCCGGGCCCTCCCCTTCTCTGCATCGGAACCAGTTCTCAGGGCAGCATTAACACTGCCGGTGTCGTGAACACCGTCCAAGTGTGGCTGTAACGTTCAGATCTCAGAATGAGCTAGGACATGCCCCGGGGCCAGCAAAGGCGCCAGTGGACAGGGGGTGCCCCGACCTTCCGCAAGAGCCTGGCCTTTCTGCACCTCAGCTCAGCCTCCCAGCTCCCCTCTGCCTGGCTTCACAGCGTGACCAGTGTGGTCTCCAGAGTCAGACCGAGGTTGAACTCTAGCTCTGTACTTTGGCCAAACAGATGTGTTTCTGAGGATTAAAAGTGTCACCCTGCCTACTTTGCAAATGCGTTGTAAGGATTCAATAAAATGCTCTATGAAGGTAATCGGCAAGATGCCCAGCACATCCAAACAATAGATCGGTGTCGTTACTGTCGTTACTGTTGTTTCTTCTACTTGCTTTGATCAGTTTCCCTCTATGATTACGGACTGCACCCAGTTTCTCTTCCTGTGGGGAGGAGGCAGGGCTAGGGCTAGGGCAGGACCTGCTCCGTGCCACCAGCAGCAAAAAAGGCATTAGGAGGAGGAAAGAGGTTGTGGCTCAGGACGGGGAGGTGAAGGTTCAGGCAGGCGTAGGCACACAGGGCAGAGAGGAGGTGAGGAACAAGGCGGGGAGGAGGTGACAGACCCTGACCCTTCACTGTGGGCATGACTGAGATGCTCAGAGCCCTCCAGCATCACCCTCCATGGGAGGATCAATGTTGGGTGGGATTGGTTCTGACACCAGCTCCTACCCAGTCCTTCATTCTTACTCTCAGCTCTGCTCAGACTTGCTGTCTTCCTAATACCAATATGATTTCCACCACCAACCTGTCCCCGGCGTGATTTTGCCCTGCAACATGACCCTCCTTCCTCCAGATCTGACCTCAGCCTGTGGCCCCTTGGGAGCTGTGTGATTCCCAGTTGGTGTCAGGGGCTCTGAAGTCTGAGTACGGCTATAACATCTTCACAGTATTTTTACCAAAAGCAGGACAAAAGAACTCATCCCTGTGAAGATGGACACAAGTGACCTGTGGTTTCTTTGGGGCTTTTAATTTTAATTGGCGTATCTCTGGAAAAGTGCTAATGTCATCCAGAAGAGGCATGAACTGTGAATACCCTGAAATACTTGGTTTGAAAAGAGTCCTAGGGGAAATGTAGAAGGGCTCTAAGGATTCTTGAAAGATCCTTTCTGTGCCTCAGAGGCTTGTTAAAACAGCTTTTCATTTAAGTCGAAAGTGTGGATTGCTTACTCTGACTTTAAGTCCTTCATTCTTCAGAAGGGAAAATGCCCAGCGCCCCCAGCGGCCCCATCCAAGGCTCACCCGGCTACATAAACTCTATCATATGCTCCCTGAGACTCAGAGCTTGGCTTTAAGTGAGGGAGTGTTCTCCCGAGGCTTGGTGGGTTTGGAGATGCAACTGTGTGTTTCACAATCTGTACTCAAGCATCGCAAACTGATTCTCCCACCAGCTTGAGAATGTAAATGAGAGTAAGAAGAGTAGCTAATATATGCTTATTCGGGCACTGTATTAGCACATGCTGTGAATTATGTCATTTAGTCCCACAACAACCTCATGTAGTAGAGATTCTTTTTATTTTTGTTTTTAAGATGTATTTATTTTGGGGAGGGGGCAGGGGCAGAGGGAGAGGGAAAACCGGAATCTCAGCAGAGCCCCCACTGAACGCAGAGCCCGACTTGGGGCTCCATCTCACCACCCTGAGATGGAAACCTGAGCCAAAACCAAGAGCCGGCTGCTTCACTGACCGCGTCGCCCGGGTGCCCCAGGACTGAAACTCTTTTTAAATCCCATTTCGCAGGTGAGAAAGCTAAGAGAAGTCAAGGGACTCACCAGAGGACACAGAGCTAGCTAACAGCGCAGTCTGTATTTGAACTCAGGCGTGATTCTAGGGTTTATGCTCTCAAACGCACTCCTTTCCCATGGGCTGGCTCAGTAAATACTAAAATGTTTGATAGTACTCAGGGTGCCCAAAGTTGTGGCAACATGGGCACCTACACATTCTTGCGGGGGGTGTAAATTGGTACAGATTTTTGGAGCACGATTTGGTAGGTGCTACCAAAATGATACATTTGCTTCATCTTTTAACGGTCCCTGGCAATCCGTAACACGGGAAGCCTTGGGTTTGTAAATAAATACATATGCGAGTGTTCACCATAGTATGGTGTGTGGAGACAAACATCCACCAATAAGGCTGGCGAAGTAAATTACAGAATGTCCGCGCTATGGAATTCCACCATACATCGAACGCTTCGCTTTTTCAACAATTTGCTGAGCATCCGTCGCACTGGATACGGCCGTGAACAGGCAAGCCAGGCACCCTCCAACCCTGCAGAACTTGGGTTCTGCCAGAGAACTCGGATAATTCACAAATTTTTAGTTTAAGTACATTTTCCATAATGCTCCTGCTTTCTTAGTTGAGTGAATAACGCAGATGATCCCAGACACGTGACAACAAAGCTGTCGCCCGTGCAGTTCTCATGCCACCGCTAGATGGAACAATTCACAGCGAGAAGCTGTCCTAAGGCCCACCCACGTGCCTGCACCACCCTTGGAGCCTCCATCGCTCTCAAAATTATAGGTAGAATTTCATCGCTGTAAATAAACACTAACAGAGCGCCCGACCAACTTTTGTTGCATTATAAACTGTAAAAGTAGAATCAATATGTCCTTAGTTGGGGCTTGAAAACCAAGATTTCAATGCAATGCAAGGGAAACCTGCAGGGCTAGCTGACTCGATGGCCATCTGACCTCCACCCACATTGGTTTTACTTCTTAATAAAGTATTTCTTCAAGGGCAAAGGGAGGGATGGTCATCAGACAATATCTCATGACTTGGATCTCCCAGCTTGGATTCCTCTTTACTACCTCTTGACTTGGTTTACCATAATTTGAAGATCTGAAACACCAAAAAGCAGCAAAAAGATTGCTGTGATGCAGTATCTACTGCCATGGGAAGTTTCCCAGGATATATTAAGGAAAAAAATTTAAATCATGGTGCAGAATAAAATATTCGGTATGATGCATTTTTGTGGGGAGAGTTCTGATGAGCACGCACGCACACACACACACACACACACACACACAGTTGCACACACATAGTAAAAGGTCTGGAATGATACACACCAAACTGCAACATTCTGGAGAAGGAGGCAGAAGGCAGGGAGCTGTTAGGGTGGAATATGGTCCACGTTCACACTGTGTGCTTCTGTGATGCTAAATTTGTCTACAGTAAGCGTGTACACTTCTGCTTATGCAATATTCCGTATCTGTAAAATCGAAGGAAAACAAAGTACACCAGAGCTGGAGGATGAAGGCCGTGTCCGAGAACTCGGGAATCAAGATGTTATCATAGAAGTGGTGGGCAGCCGCTGAAGGGCCGAGGCAGGGAATGGAGACGGTGGGATTTGCAGCCCTGTGGAGGGTGTACTGGGGGAGAAGGAAGAAAGTGTGGAGGCTGTGGAAGGGCTCACAGGACTTTGCAGACTGTGAGCTTGGGCTTGGACTTGGAGCCTGAACTCTGGGAGGGGCGGGAGATGGGGAAATGGAGGCACACTGGAGGAGGAGCAGGCTTCTGGGGTCAGAGGCAGGGCTCAGCGTGGGCCACGGGACAGATGAGATGATACAGGGAAACGGGTCACGGGAGACCCCTCGCCTGCCTTGTGTCTCACACGTGACGTCATGCCGGACAGCCTCTCTCAGCCCTTCCCCAGATATTTATTAGAAATGAGTGAGGGAGGGGCACCTGGGTGGCTCAGTGGGTTAAGCCTCTGCCTTCGTCTCAGGTCATGATCTCAGGGTCCTGGGATCGAGCCCCGCATCAGGCTCTCTGCTCAGCAGGGAGCCTGCTTCCTCTCTCCCCCTCTGCCTGTCTCTCTGCCTACTTGTGATCACGCTCTCTCTCTCTCTCTGTCAAATAAATAAATAAAATCTTTTAAAAAACAAACAAACAAAAGAAATGAGTGAGGGATGTGTTCCGAACCAATGAACCAGTCTCCCATGAGCCGTGTAAACCACTCAGTTGGGACCGAGAAATGCTCTCCTTGCAGCCACATAATTGTGGGGGTGTCTTTGCATCTAAAGATTCTTCCCCTGACCAAAAGAGGTAACTGTCAGGGAAGCCTGAGCTCAAGAAGAGGCTGTTGCCTCTGCCAGCTTGTCCCCAAAACCCTCTGTGGGTGCCCGAGCCAACTGGATCTGGCTGAGCTCCCATCCTCTTAAAGGCCCACCCCACCATGGGCTGCAGGTGAGGGGCTCCGGGCCCAGAAGGCTTTTCATAATCTTTGCGCCTGAGCCTGGGGACACCTCCGACCTCCTTCCAATTTCCTCGGGGCTGTGGGATTTTCTGGGCATGGTCCCCACCAATGAGAAGTTCACCAGTTCACCCTAAGTATGTTCGAGGCATTTATGCCAGGCATGGCTCTAAGGACAAGGGCAGAGCTCTGAGCCAGCCAAGCAACCCTCTGCCCCCCGCCCACAGCCTGGAACTCAGGGACCTGTTCGGTCAGCAACAAAGTTCTTGCTTCCTCAGCTGGTGACATTTCAGGTTTTTCCGGACATAGTGGACGGTGGTGTCTGAGCACTGCTGGGCCCCTCCAGGGGAAGGGGAGATCCAGGACCAGCTGAATCCCCTCCAGGGAAGGTCCCTAGCCAAAGCCACATCTGGGCCTGTGGAAGTCTTCAGCCTTGAAAAGGTTTATGCTATTCCTGTGCCCCGATGTGTAATTGAAAATAAAAACCCAAACTATAAAGTTAAGCAAGATCAACAAAGTTCTGATTTTGCCCCTCATTGATGCCTTAATGCTTTCCTTCAAAATGCTAATTATCAAATTCTTCCTCAAAAAAAAAAAAAAAAATCATTTTAGGTGCCCATGCCACACGCTGTCCAGAACAAAATAGAGCAGAATAATATGAGGGACATGAGGGGGGAGAGGGGGTTGGCCCCAGACCCTGTTCTGACCTCCTTGTCCAAGGGAGGCTGGTCACGTGTGCAGGTCTCAGCAGCAGGAGAGGCCCCAGGAAGGACAGGCCTCCGGAGCGGGTGTTGGCTACACTGCAGCTCCTCGTGTAGCCAGTGCCTGACTGCAGAGCACGGGACCTGCGCTCCAGGCTGGGCACTGTAGAAATCTGGCCATCCGGAGCCAAGTGCAGGTCAGAGCTCTGGCTACCGTGGGGGAGGGGCGGACAGAGCTGGAAAACAAAGTGAGGCTCAGGGGGCCCATGCGTGTGCACCACCCACACCCCCTGGGATGGCGGAGGCTGCAGGGCTTTCCGGGGCAGGGGCGGGGGTGGGAGGGGTGTGGCTTTTGGGGAAGGGGGAGGCTTGGCAGCAGGTAAGGGAGTGGACAGTGTCACCAAGTCAAACCTCTCTTGGCCCAGGGGCCAGGCTCTCCTCACTGAGTATCTCTGGTCCTTTTTTTTGCAGAGTGATGAGGTCCTCACTGTCATCAAAGCCAAAGCGCAGTGGCCAGCCTGGCAGCCTCTCAACGTGTAAGTAGCAAGCAGATCCCGGCCACGGCCAGCCCTGGCCTAGCCTTGCACTCAGAGCCGCCGGCCCCTGGCCACCGCCTGCCCGCGAGGCCAGCAGCGCCTCTCAGGCACACGAGCATGTGCGGCTCATTGCCCGTGTGTGGGCTCCCACACCTGCCCCTGTCCCCTCAGGAAAACAGGCTTGGTCTCTGTTTCCCCCCACGGCTCTACCACCACAGAACCAGACACAACGATTAACCATTCTGTGTCCACTCATGCTCTTGGCTCAGGCCGAAACTGCCTTTGTACAGGGGGTACTCACCTGAGGCCAGGGCCCCCTTACAGAAAGCCAGATTTACCCCAGGTTCCCTTCTCAGTCCCCATCTCTGTTCTGTCTACTCTGTCTCTTGAAGATTTTATCCTCCCTTGCATTTTAGTGACCAAGGGTGTGCTCATGAGCCTCCCAAGGACTACTCCCCAAAGTAGCTTTGTAGGTAACTAGGCAGACATGTACATAGGTAAGTAGACAGATCAACCGTCCACCGGTTTCTTGGACACCTCTCTCTAGAGGGCGTACATGGACCTCAAACTCATCATATCCAAAATGGATCCCATCACGAAGTCCCATGGATCCTGCCTTCTTCGTATCACACACATCAGTCTCCCCTGGCCCTTCTCCCACTCTGAGTTCCGACCGCCGTGTTTTCTCACCTGGACCGCTTCAACTCTTCCCTCTTCCATTACGCTGTCACTGGAGTGATCTTCTAAGAATCCAAATCTGATTGTGTCCTGCTCTCCTCAGAATCCCGCCATGACCTCTCTTAGTCCCCAGGACCCCTTTGTGAGTCCACCGGGGGCCAAACACACCCCAGCCCTTGCCTCCTTTTCCTCAGGGCTCAGGTCTCGTTCCTCCCTACTCCACACCTCGCTCGGGCTCGCTGAGTCCCATCCAGTTCCTTGAGCGGGCTCTGGTTTCGCCCATCCCCTGAGGATGCCAGACTGGGAGCAGAGTTCTCGCCAGCCCCGTAAAATGGTTTGCGAAGCCTGGCTCGGCCAGCCAGTCTCTGGAGTAGTCTGTATCCACTAATGGTGGTATTGACGGAGACAGCGACAGCATGGGCAATGCTGAGATTCTGCTCAGCGGCAAACTCGGAATGATAGGAAGGGAAGCATGGGGTGAGGTAGCAGGAAGGGCGGGACCTGCCAGGAGCAGGAATCGTGCAGTGCCAGGTGCCCGGTGGCCACCTCTTTAACCATTCGGCCAATCAGAGGTTCGTTCCACACAATGTGCCAGCCCTATACCAGTCTCGCCCTGTGGCATGCCCAGCGGGGGCATGGGGTGGGGGGAGATGGACAAAAAGCAGAGTGTTCCCATTTCAGAGCTGCCCTTTGCACATGTTCAGGTGGGACCACATATACAGACCAGATAGACTAGGACCTCATCATGGTAGCCAAGAGGATAAATGTTATGATGAAGCTATCAGTGGCTCCAGGAGACCAGAGATGGGGCGCAAGCCAGCCGAGGCTTGGGGAGAGGTCACGAAGGCCTTGTTCAGGAGGCGTCACAGGGCAGAGTCTGGAAGGATGCTTCTCGCCCTGGAGAGGCCTAGATCTGGGCAGCTCTGAGGCCCACACTTGGACAGCTGACCCAGGGCTGGCTGCGTGGAGGCCTGGTCTAGCTTGCTGTGATCTCCTCGGAGGAAACTGGGCCCAGAGTGGCTGAAAACCTGCCAAGCCCTGGAAGTGCCTTTCCCTGAAAGGAGAAGCCACAGAGGAAGGCCCTGCTGCCCCAGCTCTCCCATGGTAGGTGGGCATCTGTCTGTCCCTGGCCTGTCCCACCAAAAAACACTGCTGTGAATTCACAGAGGCCCTGAACCTCCTTCACGTAACTATCATCAATCAGAAAGAAAAGTCCAACCATGAATCCTGTTTGCTCAGGCTCTCCTCAGCTGCTCCCAGCTCCCATAAGCTATATGTGCGGGAGTCCTCCCCTCTAGCCCTCAAAGCAGGCAGGGGCTCGAAGCCAGGAAGGGGTTGGGGCCATCTGGGCCAGAGTTTGTGGATGGCAATGTGGACACCACTAAGGGACCCTGAGTCCAGTTTTCCCTTAAGGAGTCTGGGTTTAGGAAGGCATCAATGACAAAACAAGGTGCTTCCAGAAGGAGAGAGGAAAGAGGGAAGAGAGAAAAAGAAGAAAGCCGAGAACTGACCTTTTTGTCTTGAGCACCTACTATGTGCCAGGAACCCTACTGGGCACGTATGTCCCTTGTCCCACTTCATCTTCATACGTACCCCACGAGGTAGGGATTTTGAGCCTCACTTCACAGACAAGACCGAGGCTCCGAGGCTCCATGGCAGGGGCAGCCTCAGTGTGCGTCTCCACCAGCAGAGGAGCTAGCATTCCAGCCATCTCCAGCTGCCTCCGCCACCTGTGACCTTCACCTCTAACAGAGTCCCTCCAATTAAGTGACAGCTCACTCAGTGTCCATTTTTCAATCAATCGAGACGTACAATATATGTGTCAGTCACACTTCGGGTCAGAATGAGATGAACATGGTGACCACAACCAAACACTCTGACTCCTGCCCCAAAACAAAACAGACTCTTGACTTTCACTTACCTCGTATCCTTCGTCGGGGCTGACCAAAACATTTTACGGCCTCAACAAACATTTGTGGTGGGCCTCTAAAGGGAAGTACTTCAAAAGTGCTTAGGAATACAGCAGAGTTTCTCCCGCATTCGCAGTCTGGTGAGGGAGAGACATTAACCAGATGATGACAATCGTGATGTGTGTGCAAAGTAAGGATACAGAGTGCCATGAGGGTGTGTGAAGAGGACCCTGACCCAGCCTGAAGGTCAGAGAAAGCTTCCTTAAGGCACGGCAATTGAGCTAAGAGTTAAGGAATCAATAGGAGTTGACTAGGTAAAGAAGCAAAGCTAGAGGAGAACATTCTAGAAAGTCTAGAGATCATCATGTGTCAAGACCCTGAGGAGGGATCGGCATACTTGAGGTACTAAATTGCTGTGGTGTAACTAGGTCCAGAGATCACAGGTGAATTTGGTGGGGTGCCAAGCCATATGCAACATTAGGGAACTTTATTTTTACATGAAGAGTAATGGGAAATCATTGAAGGGTTTTAAGCAGGATGGCAACACGATCAGATGTGCATTTCAAAAAAGAAAAAAAATCAGAACAGTAACAACACTCTGGCTCCAATATGAAAAGGTTAAGAACAGAGGAAGCAAGACCAGTGAGGAGAATTTGCTAATTCAGGGACCTTGACAAGGATGGTGGGGGGGGGGAGTTGGGAGGGGTACAGAGATCTCAGATATGCGTAGGAGTGGAGCCCCACAGGCTGCAGTGATAGGTTGCCTAAGAAGGGTGAAAGAGGCAGAGAGATCTAGGTCAGTAAGTTGACAGGGCCTGTTACAAGGTTTAGAAGAGTACACGAAGTTCAGTGGGAAGGACCCCTGAGCTCAGTTCTGGGTGTGCTATGTTAGAGATGCCTTCACGTGATCCCATCGGAGGTGCTGACGGTTAACTACAAAGCTCTGAAGCTCGGGGAGAACTCTGCACTGACATATAAAATCGGGAGCCATCAAGGAGTAGAAGACAACGCCAAGGTCACGGATGAGAGAGAGCCTGAGAATAAGTCAGAGGTTTAAGGCTAAGTCCCAAGGAGCAACAGCATTTAACGCTGAGGAGGACCTGCCTGCAAAGGAAGGAAACAGAAAATCAGTAGCAAACCGATGGGGGAAGGAAGCTGAGTATCCGGGGAGCCCAGGGAAGAAAGCTGTGCCCAGTGCGGCAGAGAGGTCAAGTAGGACGGGGGCTGCAAAATGCTGGTTGGATGGATCCACATGAAGAAAAGCAGTGATCTTATTGAGAATCCTTCCGGCTGAGCGACGGCGGGAGGCCCCGAGCAGGGTGGACTGTGAACAGAAAGGGAGTTTACGGAGTCCGTGTGTACAGACGAGGCTTCCCTGCAGTTGACTGGGAATGGAAAGACACTGACAAGTGGCAGCTCTCAGGAGACGAAAGAGTCAATGCAGTTGATTTGTTTTTGCCTTCTTTTTCAAGATGAGAGAGACTTTCTGAAAAGTTGGGGGGAAAAAAAAGACACAAAATACTTGGGGACACCTTCCTACCCTTCCCCATTCCCCCAGACTTCCTGAGACCCCCATGGAACAGAATTAATCAATGGCAAACATCAGACCTCCCAAACACCCAAACTTCCTCCGCCTAGTGCTACCAGCTCGTTAAGAGAAAGGAATTTTCCTTTGCTTTACCCATACCCCAGTCTCCCCTTCCTTCTTCCAAATCGCATTAGGAAGTCAAATTAGGAAGCCTCCGCCCAGCCAAGTTTTGTTTTGCAGTAACAGCTCTGCCCCACGCCCCCTCCCTGAGCCCGCAGGATCGAGGTTAATGGGATTCTAGCCTCCCTTGGGCCAGTGGAAAGCCGGGGTGACCTACTTTGTGAGGTCCTGCCCTGGGAAACTGACTTGCTTTTCAATGATCTTCATCTTTTTCCCCAGGACCACTTCTCAAAGAACAGCCATGAACGAACAAATTAGCTGCTGACTTGTTTAGCTCAATAAATCAAGCTGTGGCTTGTCAGCCCCGAGCAGGTAGAGACAGAAAAGACAGATGCTGAGCAAAACCCACATCCTTCACTAGTTCCTCTGGCGCCTGAGCAGAAAATGACCAGGTTTCCTGCAAATCGATTCTGAATTTCCACCACCCAGTTCCTCCAGCTTCATCTGGATCCTAGGAATTACTGGAACTTTTTTAAAAATAATTTTTTTATTCTCATAATGAATCTTGTAAGGGACTGCAGGGCCCTTCGTGATTCCCAGCCACTCTGTCTGTTTAATTAATATTTGATAAGACAACCCTCCATGGGTTCCCGACAGCTGAGGGGATGGTGGACCAGAGACAGGTCAGCCTCCCCAGAAATCCTGCCTCTGGAGGGTCCGTGTCCCACAAATCACCCAAAGCCGGGGCTCTCCCCGCAAGGACAGAGGCATCTCTCTCTCTCTCTCTTTCTCTCTCTCTCTCTGTCGGATCGGGGCTGAAAGTTGCAGGGTCCTCCCTCCTCCTGGAGCCCTTGCCCAGGTCTGTGGATGCCCTCAGGATTGCAGAGAAGGCAGGCGGCAGATAGAACGGGCCAGAAGGACCGGAGTCCTACTTGCCTCCAGGTTACCAGCAGCTTTCGGAGGCAGGAAACCTCTCAAACCTGCCTCCCCCCCCCCGGGGGGGGGGGGGGGGGGGGCGGTGTGCGCTTCAGCCTCACGCGTGGCTCTGGCGTCCTCTAGTGTTCCGTGGAGTTTCTGCAACTTCAAAAACTCTTTCTTGGGGTTTATTTGAAATACGGAGGACACAGAACTCAGCCTATGAGTGACCTGAATTACCAGCGACTTGAGTCTCACTAGTGACCCGATTCACCCCAGTTTGGTTCTGAAATTTCAAAAGAGACAATAATTCCTTAAAGGAGCATAACAATCCCTTGCTGCCTCTTTTCTCTTATGGTGTTTTTCAAAAGTTTTGTTTGGAAAAGCCGAATGAGTAGAAAATCAACATTTGCCAAGTCTGTGCTGTGCGGGTCACGATGAGAAGCAAATTGCTCATGCAGAGCCCTCGGGTGGGTGTGATGAGGCTCCCGTTTTGCAGCCCTAATAACTGCAAAGCATGCTGGGGTAAAAAGCCCGTGGCCCACAGATAGCAAGGGGCTGAACCCAGATTCAGATCCAGCGGCCTCTTCCAATACCCTCTGTTCTTCCCTGCACCCCACGCTGCCTCTCTGAATGGAAGAAGCCGAGAAACTTCCTCATGTCTTCGTTTGCTCTTCCTTTCCCGTTTTTGTGGTGCAGACTGTCTGTTCGTAGCTTTTCCTTATCTGCGGAGATGGTGGCATTTTTCTTGCAGATGTGGATTCCCTCTTTGTCTATTATAGTCACATTTGTCAGTCACACCACGTGGAGACGTTTTGGCCAACGTGTCATTTTTCTTTCTAATTCAGCACTGTTGTTTCATTACACAGATGTCTTTAGTTGGTGTATACACTTCAATTACTTTTGTGATTGCTTTATTGTTTCAAAGCTGAAAAAATTAACATTTCTCCAACAGATTGGTAAACTTGACTTTTTTCCTATAATTTGATTGCTTTCTACTTAGCGCTGGATTCTTTCTTTCTTTCTTTCTTTCATTTTTTTTTTTTTAAAGATTTTATTTATTTGTCAGAGTGAGCACAGGCAGACAGAGTGGCAGGCAGAGGCAGATGGAGAAGCAGGCTCCCACTGAGCAAGGAGCCCGATGCGGGACTCGATCCCAGGATGCTGGGATCATGACCCGAGCCGAAGGCAGCTGCTTAACCAACTGAGCCACCCAGGCGTCCCCTTTCTTTCTTTATTTTGGTGTATGAGACTAGATGGGAATCCGTATTTTTTTAACTGCAGTTAAGTAAGCCCAACCCCTCTGTTGCACTGTCTTTCCTTTAACCCCTAATGTGAGAAGTCTGTTTTGTGTAACACCTTATCTAAAGTTTCTGGGATCTCCGATCTCTGCCACTCGTTTCTATTTCTTTCTTGTCCTGAATATGACATCAGTTATCATGATTTATAATATACTGTTATATGGTATGCCCAGATAAACTCTCTTTGCTAGAAAATCAATAAAAATTTAAATCCCAGGTGTGCCTGGGTGGCTCAGTCGGTTAAGTGTCTGCCTTGGACTCAGGTCATGATCCCGGGGTCCTGGGATTGAGCCCCACATCAGGCTCTCTCTGCAGTGGGAAATCTGTTTCTCCCTCTCCCTCCCACTGCTTGTGCTCTTTCTCTCAAACTCTCTCTCAAATAATTAAAATCTTTTTTTTTTTTAAATTTAAGTCACAGAATAGGAAAATAAAACTAAATTAACAAAATGTCATATAGGGGGAAACATCGCATATAAGCAAGCAGGAATGTGAATTTTTATTATAGTTTGGACAAATTAAAGAACTCCAGTCATACCTCACATTTCCCAAAGAAAACTCATATATATTTTTATCCATTTCATCATTTTAAATAGCATTTTTATTGTACAAGTAATGAATACTTTGAGGTGATTTTTAAATTAAATTTGAAGGTCAAAGGAAGTACAAGAGTTCCATATTCATTTCATAAATTAAGTAATTTACTGAAAACAAATATTTGAGGAGATCCCACTGCATGCCAAGTTCCGAGCCAGCTCTGGGATATAGCTATAATACACAAGACAAAAATCATCTCTACTCTATTGGAACCTAATGGGCAAGATGGAAATTAAACAAGAAACTCCAAGCAAAGAGTGAACTCGGCACGATCTGGGAAAGTGCACCAGGGGTCCTAAAGGATTTGAGGAGAGGTCAGGAAATGCTTCCTCCAGGACATATTATATGAGCTGGGGGTCAGGGGACAAATTTCCCAGTCAAGGGGAAGAAAAAGGAGCAGAGCACACCTGAAGATGCAAGAACATTGCTAAAACTGTTCCCATGTCCTTACAGATTCAGATTTGCCCTATTACCCAACCTCAGGTCAGACATTTTGTGAAGGGGTTGGTTGCCCCAAATTTCCTCTCCTTTAAAATTCACCAAGGTCTGGAGACCTCAGAGTTGGCCCAAATGCACCTGCAGAGAACAGTTTGCATGGTCCCTTGTGAACCCAGGAGGCTCTCAGATGGTCACTTCTACTAGCTGAGCAGAGTATCAGGATGGCATGTGGGGTCTGGCTTGGTTCTGTTTCCCCACCAATAGATGTCTTTGCCCCTTAGGTTGTTGTGGTGAATAGGGTCACTCATGGTTTACAGGATACAAGAGACTAACCTGATTCAAAGCCACCTGCCCAGGGAGAGGGGAAGGTAACGGGTGGAGGGGTTGGTCTCTATGGCAGTGGAAGAGGAAGTCCACTGGCCACAGCCACAGCCACGGCACTGCTGGACCCCTAGGGGGCTAAGCCAAGAAGGGCTGGGGCCTTCAACAGCCCGTGGAGATGTCCACGCTCTTTGCTTCTCATGGACAAGAAGGTGGGCCCTGACCTACGTCCTGTTAGCTGCTGGGTGAGCAACCCCGTAGCAACCCAGACCACCCTTCTCGTAGAAGGTCCTTAGGTCCTTAAAAAAGCTGTGAAAACCACTCACGAGGAGCCAGTAAACGCACACCTGGGAAGAGAAGATGAAAGCCCCTAATTCGTGCCTGTCTACACAGCAAAAGATGTAGGTGTGGGACATTAGCTCCAGGAAAAAGCATCCCCTTGGAGCCTCACAGCATCCCTGCAGGTGGGGTCAGACCTAAAGGCAGTGAGTGACCTCCTGCCAAGACCTAGAGCCGGTGGTGGTCGTGGAACTCGGGTCCTCCCACACTGCCCTGTACAGCCGGCCCTCGGGGCACCAGGGGACTGGGGGACCAGGGGTTCCTCCTTGGGGAGCTCCCCATCTGCACGGGGATGACCGCATGGTGACAGAGCGATGGCAGTCATTGGGGTACAGCTGCAGAGACTTTCAGAGTGTGTGGAAACACAGACCCAGGGCACAACTGGCCCCGATCAGGGGTATCAGGGGCTCCAGGATGAGGTGGCTCATGATCCAAGGCTTGCAAAATGAGCAGAGCGACGGTTCTCAAGCCTGAGATGCATCCGGATCAGCTGGAGGGGTTGTTGATCTGGAAGGCTGGGTCCCACCCCCAGAGTCTCTGATGTGGTAAACCTGGGGCAGGGCTTGGTAATTTGCCCAGGGACCACTCCATGTGCACCCCTGAAGACAGGCCTCCCCAGCAGCGCAAGTGCCTGTGGGACCCACACCGCAGCTGGCCTGGCCAGGGCACCGGGCGGTGGGGAGGCAGGAGGCTGGAGATGAAGGTGACGCTGAGCCTTGCTGAGCTGCGGACCCCAAAGCCGGGGCTCAGGCTCTTCTGGCGCTCATGTGCCAGAACCCAGCCTGGCAGCGGGCTACGAGGTAAAGTCGTTTCAGGAAGGCCTCCCTCTCCTTCCCTCTTTTTCCTGAACCCTGTATGACCCTATACTGCTCCCCTCAATAGAGTTCTTATAGCTCAAGGGCCAGGCACTAGGCTAAGTCCTGCATGCAAGTTCTCTCATGACACACACTAAGCCTTTGGCTTAGCCATAGGGAGGTCCCCATTTCACAGACTGGGACACTGAGGCACAGAATGCTTCGGTCATTTGCCCAAGGATACGCAGCTGTAAGAGGTAGCGTGCCAGGACACACACCCAGGCTTCCATCCCTCTCTGCTCGTTGTTTGACCCCCTCCGGCCTGCCAGAGCCCAAGGGGTCCAGTTCTCTGAGGCCTGAGCAGGTGTGGGGTCATTGCTTCGGGGGACAGGTGAGGGCAGCCAGAAGCAGCTGGTCTCCAGAGAGACACACAGGGACTCCTGAGCAGCCGAGGTGCACCGGCTGCCAGCTGGACGGAACAGACGAGCTGGGCCCCAGCCAAGGATTCCCCACAATTAGCAGCCTGGGGGTGTGGAGTCAGGCGGGGCTGCCTCTACACCTCAGCCCCGGCCAGCTGGTCTCTAGGTCCATTAACCTTTATACGCTTGCTTTCTTCTCTACAAAACGGGATCCTAATTTTAACCCCACGGGATTGTCATGGGTGGCGGGGGAGGGGCACAGAATAACTCGGGTCCAGCACCAAGTGTGTGCTGAGTGAGTAAACACTTTCTTCCCCAGGCCCAGGGGGGCCGCCACCTCCGATCTCACCCATCCTCGGCCACAAGAGCTCTTCTTAGCAGCTTGAGATACAGGTTGAAGACAATCCCCTCTTGTGGCTTGGGGGGTGTCAGGCAAAGGTCCGTGCCGCTCTCGCTGGGTCCCTGCTCACCACCTGGAGGATGGGGTCCGAGAAGCATGGGAGTCCCTGGGGGAGCTCTGGGGCCAGGGCAGGGCCTTGCAGGAGGCAGCCCCGTGAGGACAGTGGAGGCAGCAGGCCTCGGAGACGCCCCGTGGGAGGGCACAACGGAGTGAAAAGGGGGCAGGGAGAAGGAATTTGAAACGGATAATGAAAAGCTACTATCTTGAGCTAATACTGTCTTGGGTCACAGTCTCCGTCTGCCATTTAACTTTGTGACGTTGGGCCCATTACAGAAACAACCCCCTGAGCCTGGGTTTCCTCATCCATCAGCTGGTGTCAATCATTCTTCTCTCAGGTCTGTTCTGAGGATTCAGTGAGAAGGTCTGAGAAGGGGCTTGGGGCACTGGTCAGACGTTGTTATTTGTACAGTTCGCCTCACATGCAACAGAGCTGGGCACACCGTGCCGCTGCCCAAGGGTTAATGGGACCAGGAAGCTCCAGCGGCAGCTCTTTTTACCCAGACCTTTTTCCATTGCCTTTAAATTCCCCTGACTCTGGGGCGCCTGGGTGGCTCAGTGGGTTAAGCCGCTGCCTTCGGCTCAGGTCATGATCTCAGGGTCCCCCTGGGATCAAGCCCCACATCAGGATCTCTGCTTGGCAGGGTCATGATCTCAGGGTCCCCCTGGGATCAAGCCCCACATCGGGATCTCTGCTTGGCAGGGAGCCTGCTTCCCTCTCTCTCTCTGTCTCTGCCTGCCTCTCTGTCTACTTGTGATCTCTCTCTGTCAAATAAACCAATAAAATCTTAAAAAAAAAAAAAAAATTTCCCTGACTCTGCTCCTTGGAGGAAGTGGATCTGAGGTCTGGCCTCCAGTCTCCTCGTTTGGCTACCTGTCGCATAAGTCCTTACCTGTGTCTGGACCAGTGGTCCTTGCTGAGCACTGGGCGGACGACCTTGGGTTTGCATACAAATGTGGAGAGCCGGCAGGAGACTTGTGCCCCTGGTTTGTTGACCGCCACACTGGTGATGGGAGCCTGCTGACGGTCAGGGCGGTTGCCTCCGCTCTTTGTCCTGGGGCCTGTCCTCAGGGCCCCACTGACCTTCGGCAGCTTGGGGTCTGGTTTGGACAAAGGGCTTTGGCGAGTATGTCCTGTGCGGTGGGACAGAAGCTTACTTCTTCCTCCCTGTTGGTTTGGCTTTCTTGACTTTCTTCCTCTCACTCAGCTGCCTCCGATTAGAGGATGTTGCTTCTCTTCGCCTCCTTTTCTTAAGACAAGGGTGACAAGTGAACGCTTGGGTTCGGCCAGTGAAGCTCTGACTTTTAGGGAGGTGCTAGAAAGTAGGAAGCCATCTGGTTTAATCGGTGAAGCCTAGAATTTTGTGGAGGAAAAACTTGGAGGCCATACTCTAGGCCTCATTTGGTTTGTTTGTTGGGGCAGCTTTTGGGAATCTTTGAATAACACCGGCCGTGTTCTAAGTGAAAAATGGGGAAGTGACTGTTTGATCGCCATATGCAGCGCGTTGGGCTCTATTCTCCAAAATGGGGCAATCTTTTTTTTTTTTTTTTCAACACTGCTTGGCCACAATATTCGTTAGAGTCTCAAGAAAAATGACCAACCAATGGACCCATACATTGTACCACCTTGCACAATGTATGGGTCCATTGGTTGGATTTGTGTTGTAAAAAAGATTTGGGAATTGGGCCTTTATGATCCTGTTTGCATTTTGTTTATGTATTTGTGTGTGTTCATATGTGTCCTAAGTGGAGCTAGTTTCTGTAAGTCTGCATGGGGTTGCTAAGATTAATCTGTACGAGAGTTCTGTTTAGCCTGTTAAAAAGTAAGGGCTTATTAGAATTGGACATTCTAAAACTCAAAGACAGAAACTAACCCAAGTGTTTTTTCACATGATCTTGGAAAATATTCAGTATTAAAACTAACTTAAGGTTGCTAGTTTAATTAAAATGGACTTGTGTTTAGAATTAAAAGCATTAAATACAAAACTTTTATTCTGCCTGTGTTTATTGAAAGTCAGATAAGTTCATCTTCTCTCCATTGCAAAATTTGTCCAAAACGGGGAGGAAACCAACACCTTAAGACTTTGTCAAATGTTTTGTAAAGTTTAAGGCTCTGAACCTGGAGAAGACTGGGAGGTAGTTTACCGTGAGGCCAAAAACAACAGGTAATTTTCAAGACTTGCCAATATTTACAGAGACCTTTACCATTTGGGCTGAAGCTTTCCCTCACCCTTCCCAGAAGGCCTCAGAAGTTGTCAAAACCCTTCCAAGCAAAATCCTTCCAAGGTTTGGATTGCTTCTAACAATTCAGACTGTGAGATGACCACCCAGCAGCGTCTGTGCTCAAAGCCACACAGGTGTGCCCCACGTCTTGGGCAGTCGATGGCAACACATGCTTCCTGGAGCCCCCAACAGGTTGGAAAAACAGAAAAGGACTGTGGCAAAGATATGCTAGGAAACTCACTTGGGAAAAAGGTGTGTTGGCCTCTCAGTTCTCGGTAGGAGTGTCCCCCGCCCCCAAGTGGGCGTGATTTAAGGCTCTATGTTACACAGTTACACTCTCATGACTTAGGAGTTGTGGGCGGGGCTCCCATCAGGCAGCTGTTATGAGCAGGCACACTGAGTAGGCAGGTTCACTGCCAGCAGGCGGATGTGCCCCCAGAGATGTGCCCTTAGGCCGCAGGAATTCCAGGGACGTGGGGTCCCCTAGGACCTACAGAGCGAGCATGTGGCGGGCCAGCTCCAGCCCCCTTGCCCAGGACCTTGTGGAATGCTCCTGACCTTCCATTCGGCAGTGAGCCTGGAGGGAAGGAAGCGGTGCGTTCCTCACACTCGAGTTAGGGGAACCCATGGGTTCCATGCAGCCTGTCCACAAGGAGGACCCAGCATGGAGCACCCTGTGGCAGTCACCCCCAGGAAGACCTGATTGTCTGGGTCAGGAGAGCCGGTCTGAGGAAACAGGGGTGTACAAGCAGCCTGGTTCCAACCAATCTCCCCAGAGGCTCCCAGGAGAACAGAGTCTGAGCGCTCGTAACCAAAGTACACAAATCTCGGTCCTGCAGAATGCCGGGTTTCTACCTGGAACTGAAGAATCTTTCTAAAGGCAGGCAGAAAGTTTCCATCCCTCTAACTCTGGTCCTCACCCCATCACAGCAGCAAGTAACTGGAGAGTTAACCGGAAAGTCGTCCCCATTCCCTCAAGGCTGAGGAATGATCAAAGAACAGTGGGGACTGGAACCCATAACCAAAGGGGACTGATCGCAGCTGCAGATTAGGAAACTCCGCTGCAACTTTCGAACCCAGAAATTTCTCATTTGCCTTCAGAGTTCCCTGAATTTCCTCCTCAGGGAGGTGGATCTGAGGCTTGCCCTCCCATCTCCCCATCTGGAGGCCTCTTGAACCTTCTCCCGGCTGCCTACCTTGTGTCTGTGTGATTGTCTTTGCTGGGCATCAGGCGGATGAGCTCGAGTTCAGTTACAATAACACAAGATTGTTGCTCACCCATTTATTCAGACACTTGGACTGAGTACCTGCTCTGCACCAGGCACCGCTATAGGCACTGGAAACCAAGCCCTGAGTAAGTCCAACAAGAGCCATGCTTTCCCAGGGCTCCCATCCGGTGAGAATGAACAGCAAACAGCTGAACAAGCAGCATCTATGGAACAAGTGCTCCGAGCGCACTGGAACCGGATGGAGTGGGAGCAGGTGATTGCCTCCACCTGTGCCAGCGGAGGGGCTCAGGACAGTAAAGGGTGTCAACCAGTCATGGTCAAAGGCAGAGATCTGTGGAAGACTGAGAATCCACCTTCTTTCCATCCTCTCCTCCCTTAGCTGTGGCCTGGCCGGACGTCCCTTAGGGTGTGCGCCCCCAGAGCCCCTGATGTAATGTGTTTGGTTTCCAGGAGAGCTGCACCCTCGGCCGAGTTCTCTGTGGACAGGACACGCCACTTGATGTCCTTCCTGACCATGATGGGCCCCAGCCCTGACTGGAACGTGGGCCTGTCTGCGGAGGATCTGTGCACCAAGGAGTGCGGCTGGGTCCAGAAGGTGGTGCAGGACCTGATCCCCTGGGACGCGGGCACTGACAGCGGGGTGACCTATGAGGTGGGTGAGCTCTGCGGTAGTGACGGGCAACCCTTCCCAGGTGCTTCCTCTTCGCCCGGCCCTGCGCTGTGGGGGCCTTGACATAAAGGATGTAGATGAATGCCCAGGGTGGTCGGGCAGGCCGGCATCAGCTCACCCTCACATATCACATCCAGTGTGACCCACAGAGCTGGCCATGAGGCCACGGGAGGGGTCAGAGAGCAGTCCCTAGGTAAGGGCAAGAGAAGGGGTGAGAATGGGGAACCGAAGTTGATGTCCATACATTAGACTAGGCCAGATTCTGGAGGTTTCCAGACAGCCAGCCAGGTTAAGGAATTTGGATTCTGTCCTGAGTGTTAAAATTCTTCAGCTGTGGTCGGTACGCCAACTGCATGGAAATGTGAAGCCCTTAGAAAACCAGTGGCAGGACCATCTAGAAGGGACACTGATAAGCTATGGTTTGTGGGCCAAATCAGGACTACCACCTGAGTTGTAAATTCAAACCCAGCCACCCCAATTACCTGTTGTCGGGGGCTGCTTTCTCACTACATCAGCTGAGTGGAGTCGTGGTAGCCGACCCAGGAGGGCCCACAGAGTCTTGAAATGTTTACCATCTGATGCTCTATGGACTCGTTTGCTAATGCCTGGTCTAGTAGAAAGAGCTTTGGATTCAGGCCAGCCTGGGTCAACTGTCTCCTGGCTGGAATTACCTCTCTGAAATCTTTTCTTCATCAGGATGGAATCTTGTGTACCTGGGAGATCTGAAAGCACAGGTCACCAATTTCCTTGCACGGTGTATAGTCGGGATAGAATTGCATCAACAGCCATAGGGGTTACACCTGTTGTGAAATCTCCATCACCACTTTTGTTCTGATCCTATTATAATCCAATTGCTTTTGTGGTTTTTAACTCCTTTGTTTCCCATACTCTGTATCTGTGTTCCACCCCCCTTCCCCCACAGTCACCCAACAAGCCCACAATTCCCCAGGAGAAAATCCGGCCCTTGACCAGTCTGGACCATCCTCAGAGTCCTTTTTATGATCCAGAGGGCGGGTCCATCACTCAAGTGGCCAGAGTTGTCATCGAGAGAATCGCCCGGAAGGTAATGGCGTAGAGTGCACCCTGGTACAGACCCTTCCCGCCAGGAGTGTAAGCAGACTGTACCCCTTTCTGCTCAAGAATCGTGGGGTCCCTTGCATATTCCAGAAATCTAGAACTCCTGGACCTCCCAAGGTTTTTTTTTGTTTTTGTTTTTGTTTTTTTTTTAAAGATTTTATTTATTTAACAGAGATCACAAGTAGGCAGAGAGGCAGGCAGAGAGAGAGGAGGAAGCAGGCTCCTTGTTGAGCAGAGAGCCCGATGCGGGGCTCGATCCCAGGACCCTGGGATCATGACCCGAGCCGAAGGCAGAGGCTTCAACCCACTGAGCCACCCAGGCGCCCCCTCCCAAGGTTTCTAAGCATGTGAATTATTCACAGGGTATAAATGAGCAAAATAAACCTAAGGGTAAGGTCGTTCTCAACTGAATGATTCGATCCAGACAATTAGGTTTTATTGTGAGTTCCACAGTTAATTACTAATACCTGCCATGGGTCAGGAAGGGGGAAGCTGCGGCTTTCTTGCCATTTTTCTTTCAGTCCAATGGTAAAAGTTGGCTCAGAACTCCACCGTGGCCTGGGATTTGTACATGGGGCGGGCATCCAATTTTATGACCCCCTCCTTCCCCGACACATGCCATTCTTTAATGTGAGCCCTTCTTTCGCAGGGGGAACAATGCAACATTGTGCCTGATAATGTTGATGATATTGTAGCAGATTTGGCTCCAGAAGAGAAAGATGAAGGTATGTAGTCGTCCTTCGTCCTTCGTAAACTGACAGTACCTTTTGGGAAAGCAGTTTTCTGAACAGGTGTTAAAAGCTACAAAAACATCTGGTCCTTTGACCTGTTAATCCTGTCTTTGAGGACTTCTGCATGGAAGATAATCCAAAATAAGGCCACGACTGGGCACAGGTAGAAAGGAGTTGGTGTAAGTGGGATATGGGAATATGTGTCCACAGGTATCGGGCCTTTGGAGGGGGCATCATGGTATCCCCAGCGTGCTTGGCTTTGTCACACCGGCCTGTGTGCCCGGCGTGGATGCATCCACTTCCCCAGTGAGGAAAGGGATCCTACCCTTGGGGGAGGGGCAGAGCTGAGGGTGGAGCCTGTTTCCTCATCGGATCTAGAGTCACACAACCAGGGCTCTTCCTGGGGCCTTGAACAAGCAGCTCCCATCCCACCACATTATCCTCCCTGTAAAATGGGGATGATCACCGAACCTGCCTTGTTGAGAGTTGTTGTAAGAATCCAAAGGGATGAAACATGGAAGGTTCTAGAATGCTGTTGGCATGTCGTACATGGTCAGGGAATGCGGGCTGCCCTGAGGTGACCCCTGTTACAGGGTCATTGGGAAGAAGGGACTAGAAATGAAAAGCCCTTCACGTATTGAGGGGAAGGGACAGTAAGAGGTCTTCCCTGTTGTTTAGATATTATTGCAATGATTAAAATAGAATTCTTCAAGGCAAGTAGCAGCTTCTACCCCAACAGTGAGTACCCAGGTTTGCTAAGGCCAGTCACGTGGCAGGGATCTCCTTACCCCCACATGAGCTTGGGTGGAGGAGAGGGCCAGCCCGGTGTCCACAGGCTCCCAGGGGAAAACCTGTTATGTATTCATTCCAGATGACACCCCTGAAACCTGCATCTACTCCAACTGGTCCCCGTGGTCCGCCTGCAGCTCCTCCACCTGCGACAAAGGCAAGAGGATGCGGCAGCGCATGCTGAAGGCGCAGCTGGACCTCAGTGTCCCCTGCCCGGATACCCAGGACTTCCAGCCCTGCATGGGCCCGGGCTGCAGTGATGAAGGTAAGCGTGCAGCCCTGGGGGCGCCAGTGGCGGCAGAGCCAGAGGAAGGGAGGGGCTACCTGCCTCTGCCAGCCCCTCGTACCTGATCAGTGTCCCTAGGAGGGCACCAGGAACCTGCCTGTCATGGCCAGTGGGGACCACTAGGGAAGACCCCCCAGCTCCAACAATGTCTCGGGAGCTCTAAAAACCTGTATGTCTTAGAACATCAGAAGAATTCTTGATATTATCCACCAACTCCCTCCCAGCATGGAATCAGTGACCTACCGGTCACTAAAGAGCTAGCAAATATCGTATGACAAATCTAGAACTATGAAGCGCCGCCTGCTTCCCCTTCACTCCAGTGTCTTCTGAAGGAACCGGGAACAAGTTGGCCACCATTGAATCCATCGCCCTGATTCTGTGTCATTCATGGACCTTCATGTCTCCCTCCCACCTGAGTGAGAGCACCTACTTTTTTTGTCAGGACCGCTGGGCTAACTGCAAGAATTCTGCTACTGCTCAAAAATCAGACCTGAGCTAGGAGCTCGCACCACCGCTGTGGTGATGGCTCAAGCTTCAGAATGGCACCGAGCTGCCTGCCGTGCTGAAGCCTGCTTCCCAGAGCACGACCCCGTTCCCCACCTGGACAGATCTAGACTCTCACGGGACTTTGATCTTAACTGTCTCAGAGGTGCCTTGAGGCAACAGGAAGGGAGGCAGAATTGGGGCTGGTTCATGGCAGGAAGAAAACCACTTCCAAGCCGAGGATAATTGAAGGAAGCTTCTCCCACCGCAGGTCATTCACCCTCTGGCCCTTCCCGGGGATGGTCTTAAATACTCCCACAGTGGTCTATTGCCGTTCCTGCCTTTGGTAAGGCCCTTTGGAGGGGAGCGAACCCTTCTATCTCCATGTATTCTGGGTATTAATCCCTTAGCAGATTCAGGATTTGCAAATATGTTCTCTCCTTCTTTAGATTACCTGTTCCCTCTTGACTGTCCTTTTGTACAAGTTTTGAATTTTCCTGAAATCTGGTTTGGCTCTTTCTTTGGTTGCCTGTGCCTTGGGTGTCCTATCCAAGATATCGTTGCTAAACTTAATGTCATGAAGGTTTTGCCCTGTGTTTTCTCCTAAGAGCTTTTTGGTATTAGTTCTGTTTAGGTCTCTGGTCCATTTCAAGGTAATTTTTGACTATGATTTTAGGTAAGAGTCTAACCTCATTCTTAAATCAGTGGAGATCCAAATTTCCCAGTACCATCTGTTGAAGAGACTGTCCTTTCTCTACTGAATGGTCTTGGCACCCTTGTCAAATCATTTGCCCATTGACATGAGACTTTGTTTCTAGCCTCGCTCTCTATTCTAGTCCATTGGCCTGTATGTCTGTTCTTACACCAACACCACTGGGTTTTGATTCCTGTAGCTTTGTAGTTAAGTTTTGAAATCAGGAGGAGTGGAGTTTCTTCAGAGCAAGGTATACCTGTTAGTACGTACTCAGGTAGATGAGGACCATATTCTGCCTTCCTGGGGTAACATCTTTCTTACCAGATTCTGGAAAGCCTGAACTGTGGCTTGTAGAGCCCTGTTCCTTTAACCATTATTATTTTTTTTAAAGATTTTTTTTTATTTATTTGACAGATGTCCCTTAACAATTATTACACTGGAACATAATGTTCTCGTTGGTAGTGTGTGCTGCCTTTTGTTATCCTTGTCTCTGGGTCTAACGTGTGGTTCCAATGGGGATTTCTTAACTACACACACCACTGGCACTATCCGGAGGTTAAATAACCATGCCTAGGCATCACCCATGTGCAAGTGACAGTCACGGACATGGGCAGGCTGGACTCACACTCAATCCTTTCTAGCTTCACCTCCTACTACCACGTACATGCACTCTCTATACAGAGGTGTTTGCATAAGCTTTCCCGTCACCTTAAGTGCAGATACCCTTTACCCAACGAAAGTATACTTAGATGTGTCCTTTTGTGTGAAATCTTCTCCCATACTCCAAGAAGGAGTGCATTTTTCCCCCTCTCTGCTCAATTCCCTGGGCTTACCTTTGTTGTCCTGCTTTCCATACCTGGAATTATTGTGCCTATCTCTTTCGAAAATGGAACACGATTCAGCTCTTACACATCTTTTTTAACTTAAGAGCATACCATGAAGCATTCAGAGCATTCAGTAAATCTTTATTGACAGGAATAAATGGATAGATGAAAGACTTCATTTTTTTTTTTTTTTTTTAAGAACTAAGCAGGCAGACACACATGCACACCCACCCACTCACCTCTGTTTCCACCAGGAGTGGCACCCCCACCACTACTTGGAAACAGGACTACCAAGCCATGCTGAGAGCTTTGATGATCTTTTCCACCAACCTCCAGAGTGTCTACTATATGATCAAGGCCTTTGCTAACACCTAGTGATGGGAGCAAAGCCATATACGCTCAAGATGTCAACACAGCAGACTGGTTATGTCCCCCTCTCTAGCACACACAGACAAGCCCTCGCCCCCCACCATTTATTCCCCCATTATAACCAGCCTCCATAGAGGCAGTGAGCGGTCTGGGGTCACTGAGTATAATCAACTGTTTGGGTATAAATCCATCCCATGTCCATTCTCAGGTCCCTGTGTCCAAAGGCCAGTCACAATCTTCACCCTCAGTAATCAAATTCTCATTAATTTTTCTAGACTGGGAACTGGCAGCTTTAGACAACAACTAAAAAAAAAAATCTCTGGTTCCTTGGAGCAAAAGAGCTTACCCTGTATCTCAGAATATATATTAATATCTTCCCAGCACTGTCCATTAGAATTTTCTGTGATGGACAAGTTCTGTATCTGTACTGGCCAAAATAGTAGCCACTCATCACACATGGCTACTGTGTACTTAAAATGTAGTTTGTGACAGAGGAAGTGAATTTTTCATTTTATTTAATGGTCTTAGATGTAGGATAATCCTAGCCCATGCAGCCATGTAACTGTAGATTATGACTTATCTTAAATTTTACTTTATGTACAGTAAAACATTCCTTTACCCGTCCAGGCAGCTTTCAGATTTGCTCGAGTCCTAAGTGTCCCTATGTACCTGGAAGGCCTGCCTTCTTGGAGAACAACTCCTGGTTTCAAGATGTATACCTTTTCAGTTCCTGTCCATCCTCAACTGCCTGACTCCCCTTGAGTAGCTATCCTGTTTCATTTTCTTTTTAGGTTTAATTCCAGGATATTTAACACACAGTGTTATATTAGTTTCAGGTGTACAAGACAGTGATTCAGTAATTCTGTACGTTACACAGTGTTCATTGTGATAACTCTACTCTGAGTCCCCTTCACGTATTTCACCTGTCCCCGTCCCCTTCCCCTCTGGTGACTGTCAGTTTCTCCATAGTTAAGAAACAAACCAAATAAGACTTTTTCCCTTTTTGTTTCTGAAATTCCACATTAAGGGAAATCCTCTGGGATTTGTCTGACTTATTTTGACTGGCATTCTACTCCCCACTTTCATCCGTGTTGCTGCAACTGGCAAGGTTTTACTCTTATGGCTGAAAAATATTCCATTAAATACATATCCCACATCTTCTTCATCCATTCACCAAGTGATGGACACTTGGGTTGCTTCCAGAATTTGGCTACTGTAAACACTACAATTCATATAGGAGTGCATATATCCTTTCAAATTAGTGTTTTTTTCTAATTTGGGTAAATACCCAATAGTGCGATGACTGGATCATACGATCGTTCTTTTTCAGGAGCCTCTATACTGTCTTCCGCAGTAGCTACACCAGTTTGCAATCCCACCGACAGTCCATGAGGCTTCCCTGTTCCTCCACATCCTTGCCAACACTTGCTCCTTATATTTTTTATTTTCACCATTCTGACAGGTATGAGGTTAATAGCTCATTGTAGTTGCGATTTGCATTTCCCCCAGGGCATCTTTTCATGTGTCTGTTGGCTATCTGTTGGTCATCTTTGGAGACATGTCTGTTCATGTCTTCTGCCCATTTGCTAACTGGATTATTTTGGGGGTGTTGAGTTTTTTAAGTTATTTATATATTTTGGATAGTAACCTTTTATCAGAGAGATCATTTGCAAATATTTTCTCCCATTCTATAAACTGCCTTTTTATTTTGTTGTTTCCTTTACTGTGCAAAAGTTTCTATTTTGATGTAATCCCAATAGTTTACTTTTGCTTTTAATTCTTGCCTCAGGAGACCTATCAAGAAAAATGTTGCTATAGCGATTATCAGAAACTACTGCCTGTGCTCCCTTCTAGGATTTTGTGCTCTCAGGTCTCACATTTAGGTCCCTTATGCATTTTGAGTTTGTGCATGGTGTAAGGTAAGTGTTCAATTCCCTTGTTTTGCATGTAGCTGTCCAACTTTCCCAACACCATTTATTGAAGAGACTGTATTTCCCCCTCAAGACCACGTACTAGCGCAAAAATAGACCTATAGATTAGCGGAACAAGACAGAAAACCCAAAACAAACCCATGATTATACGGTGAATTAGTCTTGGACAGAAGAGGCAAGAACAGGCAATGGGAAAGCTGGCCAGTTGCTTCCGGCTCCCTGTCCCGGAGAGCTGGGCGCACAGGCCTGCAGCGTCCGCTCGTGTGTTGCAGAGGGCTCCACCTGCACCATGTCCGAGTGGATCACCTGGTCACCATGCAGCATCTCCTGCGGCATGGGCATGCGGTCCCGGGAGCGGTATGTGAAGCAGTTCCCGGAGGACGGCTCTGTGTGCACGCTGCCCACCGAGGAGACGGAGAAGTGCACAGTCAACGAGGAATGCTGTGAGTAGGGTCGCCCAGGGAGTGCGGGGATGGGGAGGGCAGTGGCCGAGGCCGCAGACACCACCCCAACAGGGCTGGCCTCCCAGCTCCCAGCAGCTGCCTGATGACCGAGTGGGGCGAGTGGGATGAGTGCAGCGCTACCTGCGGGATGGGCATGAAGAAGCGGCACCGCATGGTCAAGATGAGCCCGGCGGACGGCTCCATGTGCAAGGCCGAGACATCCCAGGCGGAGAAGTGCATGATGCCCGAGTGTCGTGAGTGGGTGTGGGGCTGGGATTGGTGTGGAGGATCCCAGCACCCTTACTACCTCCCCAGCAGCAAGACAGGAGGCTGGGTGGGTGCTGGGAGAAAACAGGGTCCTCTGTCCACCAAGCAGACCCAAAGAGAGGGGCCTCCCTTGAACACTGTGAGCAATGCTAAGATGGCAAACTGGTGGCCTCTGGAAAGCATCCACCTGCAGCTGTGTTGTATAGGACCCCAGAGTACCTTGGTTGTGGGGGAGGGGTGGAATAAGAACTTTCAGGCGGGACATCCAGTCCACAGGTCATAGGTCCCCACTCTTGTTCTGCATCGGCCTTGCCTGGCCTCATAAACCATTACAACCCCAGCTTTATGCAAAAATATGCACAGGGCCACACATCCGTACACAAGCATACATAGGCACACAAGCGTCCGGACATTCAAAGATTTTAGTGAGTGTCCAAAACTTTATTGCATGGTTCTTAGGGATTGGGTGCTGTTTTGGGCGGGGACTTGGGTATTCATATTACGGAGTTACTTCTGCTGTCCTGACCCCCAGGGGAGATGCAGGAGTGACAAGAGCCGTAGTCTGCTGAGCCACTTCCTGCTGTGTGGGGTCCCTTGGGGCATTTGAAACCATCAGTCCCTTTCACTAGACTCCAGGTGCCAGAGTGGGGGACAGGGGATGGGGGGACAAAGAGAGCAGAGAAGGTAAAAGGAGCCTGTTCTCAGGGGCAAACCTGGCTCTTGGCCTAGATACCATCCCGTGCTTGCTGTCCCCGTGGTCTGAGTGGAGTGACTGCAGCGTGACCTGCGGGAAGGGCATGCGGACCCGCCAGCGGATGCTCAAGTCTCTGGCCGAACTCGGGGACTGCAATGAGGAGCTGGAGCAGATGGAAAAGTGCATGCTGCCCGAATGCCGTAAGTCCTGGGGCTCCTGGTGCCCCCCACCACACCCCCTTTCCTGTTACCCAGCGCTGGGTGGGGGTCCTCCTACCAGGTCCTATAGTACAGCTGTCTGCTAGGGAGAAAGAGCATGGGCTTTGGGTCTCTGTGTTAGCAAAGCTGTTGAACTCTCAGTCTCCTCAGCAGCAAGAGGGGATCCCACTACCGGCTACAAAACACCCAAACTACACACTGAACACTTAGCACAGACTCAAGATGCCTTATCACATAGGGCCTGTCTCCCCGCCCGCCCCACCCCAAAACCCTCAGAACTGTCTGATCCATGAGTTTTCCATGTTTTTTACTTCTCTTTCTTCTCCCTGGGACCATTTACCCATGACCAGAGGGTGGACATTAAATCAATGACTCCTATATTTGCAGCCTTGCCAAGATGAGCCATGAAAGACTCGATGCCTGACCCCAACTCCCCCAACCCCCACCCTTGTGATGAGCTGTATTTCACAGGTACTAACCTCCAAGGAGAGAGAGCCCATTTCTCTTTTAGGAGGTAGAAAATCAAACACACTTGCTAGGATCTGTTTTCTGGCTTCCTCTGAAACACACTTGGTTTTTCTTGCTCTGTCTTCCTTGTTACTACTCAGGCTGCCTGCCTGGGTTCAAGTCCCAGCTTTGTCCCTTTACAGGCTGCACAACCTTCAGCGGATGACTTAGCATCCCTGTTCCTCATCTGTAAAACAGCGGACACACTTCCTAGGTTGCTCTGTGAATTAAACCACATAATTGCCACAACGTGTCAAGCACTAGACCTGACAAGCATAGGCCTCAGTGTTCCACTTTACAGTTTACAGACTCGGTCATGGGTGGAGAACACCCAAGACCATTAAACTGAGCCTGTGGCTTTTAACAACTAAGATTGACCCTGTGTTCAACCCAGCTCACCAGAGCTGGGGTTCCTGAACTCCTGACCGAGATAGCTACCCCTGTAACCATATAGTCACAGGGCTCACTGAATGGAGAAGAAAGATGAACATTCACTGTGCACCAGAAACCGGGCTGGAAGTATTACTTCACCTAATCCTCACAACCTAATGGGGAAAATACCTTTATCCACATTTTACAGAGAAGAAAGCTGCCTGAGCTCCCAGGGATAAAGGCCCAAAACTACTGACCAAAATGAGTTCTTCCTAGATCCAGCCTGGATCTGTCCTCTGCAAAGCCAGTGAGGAGTGCAGAATTTTTGGCCTCCTCAGGAGGCCTGAGAATCCATGAGAATCCAACTGTTGGGTTTCCCCCCTACATCTGTGAGATCCTGACTTAGTAAATATGCTAGAGCCTGTAACCCTGATAAACCATAAGACAACACTTGTTCTCACTCCTCTTCTCTAGTGAATTCCCCAATTCTGGCTCCTGTGTTTTTTGCACAGATGATGTCTAACAAGACAAGCTATAGGGTCCTACAGCAAAAGTCACTATGGCCTTGGTTTCTGGTCCTTCGGGGTCTAGCTGTGCAAGACCACACCAGTGAGCTGTGCCTTCCCTGAGAAACTCCCAAGTCCCTGGGACTGTGAGAGGCCATTCTATGCCACTAGAGGCTGATTAGACAATATTCCAGATACAGGGCAAGGCAAGAGGCTCTGAACATATCTCCCAAGTTCCCCCCAAAGCATTTTGTCCTGTCGGCACAGCATATTGATTAAGGCCTGGGCACCAAGCCTGCCTCTGCTGCTTACTAACCACACAGGCTGGAGGAAGTCCACTTCTAGGAGTCTCAGTTCTATCAGCACCTTCTTTGCATTTCTCACAGGCTTGGATTGAGATGTTCAAAGTAAGGTGTTAAGTGGCCTTATGTTTCAGACGGGAGTGAGCTACACTCATGCCCCTCTGTGTCTTGCCAGCCATCGACTGCGAGCTCACTGAGTGGTCCCAATGGTCAGAATGTAACAAGTCCTGTGGGAAAGGCCACATGATTCGAACCCGGATGATCCAAATGGAGCCTCAGTTTGGAGGTGCACCCTGCCCAGAGACTGTACAGCGGAAAAAGTGCCGCGTCCGGAAATGCCTGAAAAATCCTTCCATCCAGAAGCTGCGCTGGAGGGAGGCCCGAGAGAGCCGGAGGAGTGAGCAGCTGCGGGAGGAGTCCGATGGCGAGCCGTTTCCAGGTACTGCTCCTCAAAGGGAGGCTGGACTTCAGGGCACTGTCGAAGCAGGGGAAATGCAAGTGGGTCTTGAAAAACTGACAGGGGCTTGCATCCCAGGCAGCAGAAACAGTACTTGCAAAGGCAGAGAAGTGCCAAAGAGCATGAGACAGTCGATGAAACAGAGGCAGTGGAGCAGAGCCCAAGGGAAGAGGCAGGAAAACAGGCTGGGGTGGGGGGGAATAGGGAAGGGGGGGACCAGACCATAAAAAATCCAGTGGCCTGCTGAGGATTTAAGACTTGATTCTGCAGGCAGTTTTACGCAAGAGGGACTTTAACAGACCTGTGTTGAGTGGTCTGGACGTGGCAAACACAAGCACAGAGCCTAGTTCTATTTGTAGCCCAGGAAAATATGTCCCCTACCCCAGCATTTGAAAAAAAGAAAAAGAAAAAAGCCAGCCTGGGGCTTCACTGTTGAATAAGCTGGTCCACAGGCAAGGACTGCAGTATCATTAGCAATCAGATGAGATACTGAGTTGGAAAGACTCATGGTTCAGTCCTGGGTACAGACAATCGATGGTGTTTAGATTCCCTGGAGTGGGTGAGGAAGGTACCATGTAAAGTTAAAGGTTAATGGGTATGGAGTTTCTATTTCAAAAGGCACAGCTCAAGTTAACCCTTTTTCTCTTCTTTAAGACATTTCACCTCCAGCTCACTAGAGCTGGGGTTCCAGCTAAGACAAAGAGAAAAATGCAGATCATGAAACGCTCCCCAATAGTTCCCTTCCTTTCTGTTAAGGAGCTGTGCACGTATCCGAGTGGTGTCTGTTGGACATATAGTCAGTCAGTCACTCAACAGATGTTCATTAAGCCCAACTATGTGCCAAGCAGGCGCTGTGCCATGGTCTTCTCCATGAAACTTAGCATAGTATTGGATGGATAATCATAACCGTGCTTGGTTATACAAGAGTAACAGAGAGGGACATGGAAACATTTTTTCCAAAAGATCTAACCTAACCTCTGGGAGTCAGGGAAGGGGTTTTTGTTTTAGAGAGAGAGAAAGAGCACACGCACGAGCAAGCGGGAAGGCGGGGGTGCAGCGCAGAGAGCGGCTCAAGCCGAAGCCCCATGAGCCCAGAGCCCGACACAGGACTCCGTTCTCATGACCCTGAGATCATGACCTAGGCCGAAATGAAGAGTCGGACACTTAACTGACCAGGTGCCCGAGGGAAGTTTTAAGGCAGCCATATTTACCTGTGTAGAGGCAATAAGAAATTATACCTGGGTTTATAGGAGGCCAAGTACATGGGGAGCAAAGCATTAGGAGAAAGTGGTTAACCGCAGCCACAAGCCGCCCCAAAATAATCACTACTGTGATTCCTGGGCCAGGGACTTGGGGTGGCTCAGCCAGACGACCTTCTGAGGTCTGGGAGAGACCCATGAAGCTCCAGTCAGCTGGAGGCTCAATGGAGCTGGAAGGTGTAGACCGGCCTCACCTGCACTTCTGGGGCCTCCACAGGGCTGGCTGGAGCCTCTCCAGTAGTTTAGCCAGCTTGCTTCCGTGGTGGCAGGAGTGTTCCCAGCAGCTTTTTTTCCAAGCCCTGTTTGCTCCTGTCCCATTGGCCAAAACAAATCCTACAGCCCAGCCTAGATTCTGGAGGTGGAGATGCGGACTCCTGCCCTTGATGAAATGCTACAAAGCAGGATCGGTCATTTCTGGCTGGCTGTCAGAGGGGCGCAAGTTCCCTAATAAGGATTCGAGCCATTGTTAAACTCAACCTATCATTTCATTCAAGAGCAGGGAAGCCTAGACCCTTCAGCCTGACAGCTGTGTACTGGAGTTCAGCATTCGGGGGGGTCTCCCGATGTCTGCTGCCCTAACTGGGCTTTCCCATGCTTCCAGGCTGCAGGATGCGCCCGTGGACAGCCTGGTCGGAATGCACTAAACTGTGTGGCGGCGGCATCCAGGAACGCTACATGACCGTCAAGAAGAGGTTCAAAAGCTCCCAGTTTAGCAGCTGCAAGGACAAGAAGGAGATCAGAGCGTGCAACGTGCACCCTTGTTAGCCAGGGTGTAAGTGGTCCAGGGCCACACCCTAGATTCGTACAGTCGCCAATGGCTGGAGTGTCTGTCTGCTTGTTGTTTAAGGCAATTTAAATTGTATATGCTAGTGTTCATTTCTGCAGTCCGGTTCGCCCAGTAGTCTTGTGGAGGCCAGGGCCATCCTTTCTGTCCACAGCTTGGTAGGCACAGGCTGTGTGGGGCGCCCTCCTCCCCAACTGGCCCTCCTCCAGCACAGAAGTGAGAAGTGCCAGCCCCCCTGTCCTAGACGGAAATGTGTCCCACCTGGGGGGCACACAGAAGCCTGGCCTCCTCCACAGGGAGGCAGCTGGGGCTGGAAGGGACTCCCAGAGGAAGCTGTCCTGCTGAGACGGAGAGCACAGATGCCTCTCGTTCTTGCCTTCGGCCTGCTTGCTCATGTAGGAACCTCTTGTCTGCCCGTGTCCTTTCATTTAGTGGAACTTTAGCTCCTTTGTTGAGTCTCCTTGTGGGGAAAACAGCTGGTAGACATGAAGAGCACTGATAGAGGGTGGCTTTTCTTCCAGAAATTCTGAAGTTCTGAATACATTTATCTCCCCTTCTAATGTTGGTTCCTGATATCCCAGAGAAAGGAAATGATGGCTGCTTTACTGGAATGTAAGGTCGCCAGTTATTACATCTGAGGTAAAAGGTACTAAGTCTAGAAAGTATTTTTCCCTAGCTTTCTTCTTCTGTGTGTCACAATTCTCCCGGGAAGCCAGCCTTCTAAACCTTCTGACCTCATCCTTACTAGAAACAAGGCAGCAAAACTGGCCTCCCTAGCAGTCCCCAGCCTGAGCTTTTAATATCTTCGGACACACACCTAGCCTTTTTTTTAGTTAACAGTGTCTGCCCTCATCCCACCAAGCTACTGTTTGAAATACTATCTATACTTTGAAGAGTTTGTTTTAAGCCTAAAGTTTTAGATGTAGAAAGATAAAGTATTTCAGAAACCAAGCAAGACAGAAATCGAGGGAGAAAGGAATAGTACAGAATTGGGCTGGATAGGAAAATCTGGGGAAAGCCAAACTTTACCTGGGCTTTCCACACCAGGGCTCTGGTCCTCCAAGGCCATGGTTTTCCCTTCTGAGCACGCATCAGCATCAAATTCAGGGATTCTCACTATCAACAATTCGTGTAAGAAGACATTTTTACTGAGCTGAGTACAGCAGCTGTTTTTATTCATTCGTTTATTGTTAAAACTTTCATTTCTGTTGCAGGTTTATCATTACGCTTAGTCCAAATATGTACCATGGATGAGATGCATTCAGTGTCTTGAGTACATTACTTTAAGAATTTGCATTAAACACATCAGGATATTTCCAAACACCACATATATATGATATAGCCCTGAATCTTCAATAAAAAACTCATTTGGGTCTGTCTTCGTGTTTTTAAACTATTAAGTGTTCAGAAGGTTGGGCCTTTTTCAGTTAGCCCACTGATTCATATTCAGCATAAGATAATGATTTTTGCTCCCTCATTGGAGAGGGACCCTTATTACCACATCCCAGAGTCTTCTGGAACTTTGAGTTGTGTCCAGTATTATCTTTGTAATCTTTAAATGAATTATCTTGCCCCACAAAGGAGCATAATATAAAGAAATAAGAGGTTTAATTTGGACAGAAAGTCTCGATACAGAATCTGCCCACTTGTGCAACATTATGCCTGGCATGCTTATTTTTAACCCACAAAAATCAAAGTTCCGCACATCAGTGATTCCTATATAAGTCTAAGAACAAGCCACCCTAGTGTCTCGTGTTCTTATCAGGTCTCTCTAGGATACATTTTAAGTCCTAATTGTGGAAACTTAAAACCAGGTAACTGGTTAATGGCTGAGAATGGGTAACCTATTTCTTGTTACGTAAGCGTTATTTCTTTTGCAAGGGGGAATTTATAAGAAGCATCAAATCTCTTTCTTACCAAAGTCTTGGGTCAGGTAGTTTATAGTTTTCCTAGCTAACCAATCCTTTTGGAAATAAAGACTTTTTTTTTACTACAACAATGAAATGTTTCAAATTCCACTTGAGATAATAAACTGCTCATAAGACACCCAGTAAGAACCGCCACATAAAGGGGAGCTACAATTGTTGTATGTATCATCAATGGCAAACCAGCTGTAACCCAATTTACATTCACATTTTAAAAGGACAGTAAGTTTAGAGATCTATTCCCCAAGCAGACAATGGGTCACTCACCTGCCACCTTCCTTGCCACTGCATTAATTGAAGGAAATCTGTTGTAACAAAAGAGAATAAAGCCTGGGCTTCTTCAGACCCAGAACGGAAAAAAAATTAAAGATATCGTGCTATGCTTACAATTTAAACTTTGTGTATTAAACATGTCTTAGGCATACTCAGAAGTCTGTATACTTCTTACATATGCTCACAAGACTACAATTCTCCAGAAACTTAGTACAGGTCAAATCTGTGGCTAAAATGTCAATACACAATAATTCTCTATATCAAATGATCTCTGTGACCTAACAACAGCCCACATGTTTCAGGCAAGAGATTAAAGGAGCTAAATATTACAGTGTACCAGGACGGTATGTCCCTTTCCCCCCCACCCCGAGTTAAATACACCCTTAAGAAATGGACACTACTGTCCAAGTAAGAGTAAACATACATGTTTAATCCCTAATTACAACACAGAATCAAGGAAGACACATTCACCCCACTCTTTGGTTATTTGGTGCTATTAATTTTAACAATACAGTGATTGATGTCATTCTTCATATCGCCCAAAGTAGGGAGAGAATGAGTGAAATAAATTAGTCTCTTTTGAAAAGGAGAGGCTGTAAAACTATAAATAGCAACTGAATGCTAATGAGCATGAAGATAATTCTTCAATTTGAATCCTTTGAAATCTGTGAGCAAAAGATCTGTACAAAAATGTCAGATTTAAATAACAGCATCCCTGCTTTAGATCCCTGTGGGTTTGGAAAGTTTTATACACTCAATGGGGAAGAGAGGCAAGAAGTCCTGCCATGGCTGAGCACAGGGAACCCACGTTCAAACCACTGCTGTGGTCCTGAGGAGCCATGAGAGCGGAAGCCAGGTACTTCCCGTTTTCTGGCTCGGGCTCTGACACAGACTGGCTCACACTAGAGGACTTCTCCACCCATCTCCCCGGTTAAACTAGTTCTCATCCTGAGAACGAGTCGTGACGGCACGCTGATGGAGGAGTCCCTGGATGCCAGTTTCACCCCACCAGCCCCCCACTTCTTCGGAACCCAGTAAATGCCCACTTTGTGTTGAAGCTGGCCTGACTTGCATCTGTCACCTCTAACTGAGAATGTCCTGACAAAGTACACATGCGATACTTTCAACCCGCCTCTCATCAGACCAAAATGCAATTTCAGATTTTTCATTTAACATTTACAATGTTGAACATAAGATAGCATTCATTAACATTTTCTCATATTGCTCTAAATTCTCATGAAATTCAGAACATGTTCTTAACCACTTCCTGCCCTTAGAACTGACTGGTAATAGTTCTCATATTCGAGGATTTCTCATATGTCAGTTAACGGTTCTCACATTTTAACTATTATGTCTTTGAACAGTTTTTTTATTCCAATGATTCTAAGTATTAGCAGAAGGGAAGAGGGCAAACATCTTATTCAAGACTACTGACTCCTTTACAAGACCTGATGTTTATAAAAGTAGAATTTGTATTTTTCCTGTTTAAAAAAAAGTTGAGTCTGTGTTTTTAGGAGGCAAGCATTTCCTACTGCCATCTTCCCCTGGAATTCATGAGCCTAAGGAAGCCAGAAGGAGCACTTGTGAAAAATACCTCAATCTCCTGCTCCCTTACCCACTACATTGGTGCTACGCAGAGACGTGCAGCCTGCGAACCTCCACCAACCGTCACCAGCCTACAATGAGATACAAAAATTGAAAATGAGTGTTCAGAAACTTTTATAGTCATTCATTTGACATTGCCACACTATCCAAGAGTATGATTATTTTTCTAAGAGTTGGATTTTTTAAATTAACATTTAGCAAAAGTATCATTCCCCCACAGTGGGAAGGACCAAGTTTTCAAACTGGCTGTTCCCGAGACAGTCTCAGAGAAGTGCAGAACTGCACGCCGCTCACAACCCCCAGGCAGAAAGGGATCCCCCCCACCCCACCCCGCCCCACAAACTGTCAGCCTCTGGATGTCTCCAGAGCATCTGTGTCTACCGGCAATACCTAACTGCAGACCTTAAACCTACTTATCTAGGATTAAGGACCAGGCCCTGGCTCTTCTTACTCCTCTAACATCCAACCATATGCAAGCAGGATAACTGCCCTATCGCCCTCTGATTTTGCCAAAGAATTTCTCAGAACAGTAGCCCACACTTCCTCCACTTCCTTGTCCTCCAATCACACCACAACCCACTATAATCTGGTTCCCACAACCAGATGACACAAAACTTTCGAAGTCTTCAGCAACATCTACACAATCACTGCTGCCTCTTAGTCCCCACCACGCCCCACCCCCATATCCGTACAGTACTCACACCTTCTGACCGCCCCCTTACCCCTTAGCTTCCTTGACAATAATATCCTGGGTCTCCAGTTTCCGGCTGCTTCTCTCGGCTTTGTGCTGCCTTTTACTGTTTTATCCCCAAATGTTCATCTTCCCCAAAAGTTTTACCCTTGAATCTTCCCTCAAATAAACTCTACTTCAAGCAACTCCCACCTCTGTAATCACCAGATCAAAATAGATAAATTCCCAACCTGCACTTGCAGTCCTAGCCTCCTCTTTGGAGCTCCAATCCGCATTCCCGAATGCCTCTTGGACTCACCCTGCATGTACCTGCCACAATCACCATGTATTTCTGCCACTAGAGAGTTGCCTGTGTGCCTTAACCATTCATCAAATGGTTTTTCTGCACATGCCAGGCAATGTGGGTAAAGCAGTAAACACAGATGTGCTCCTGCCCTCACGGAGACTATGACACTCAAGTACAGATCAGACAAGACAGATAAAATCCTCATCTATGATGTGCCCCTAAGTAAATACAGGGCAATGTGGTGTTATAGGGGGCTGGTCTAAATTAAAAGCAAAAGGATAAAACACCTAATTGGAATAGTCAAGTCAATCAATGGTCTGGGAAACTCTGGCATGCTACAGGGTTTAAGAGAGCACATCAGCCTGAGTGTGAGAAGCAAGGAAAGGACAGATCCTGCAAGGAGCTTGCTTTGTACACTATGGGAAGGAATCTGGGTATTAGTCCAAGTGCAATGAGGTGATGACAGATTTTAAGCAGTACCGTAACATTTAATTTATGGCCTTAAAAAAGATCCCTTTAGCTGTATTTACAGAACAGCTTTGTGGGGGCAAAATGCAAATAAAAAGACTACTTCAAAGGCCATTGCAATAATGTGGGGGGCAGAACAAATTGGAAAGAGACAGTCCATGACTCTAACAACCTCCTACCTGACCACCCTTCCTCAGAGCCACGCTGTCATCGATACCGCTAGATTAGATCCACGCACTCCCTGTTCAGAATCCTTGGCAGTTCCCCATTACGTACAGAAGGGCCATCCTATTTAAAGCTCTCTACAACCCAAACCTGGTCTACTTTATCATTATTTTTTCCCATTGCACTTAGAATCATTTTAGATTAAGGTTCCAATCCCAGAATACTCCCTGCATTCTGACAACTATATGTCTTTACCCAGGCTTTTCCCCAGCCTTCCTTCCCATCCCCTCTCTTTTCCTCTCCTCCCATCTGAGACCCCACCAATCCATATTGCTCTGGCTAAAGCACCGCTTCTTAGAAGCTCCCTCACCTCTTCCAGAAGGGACATTACCATCTGCAGGACCAGACAACCTTATGCATGCTTCTCACTCTCCTTTAACTATTGCCCTGGCACTTGTCTTCTCACTCGCAGTCGTCCTCCACTAGATACCAAAGTTTATAGGAAGGAAATGTTACACGTTTATCCATTTCCCAGAACACCTAATGAAGTCCTGCACAAAGACATCCGTTCAAATTAAAATGCCTTTTTTCTAAAAAAGCTCTTTGACACTTTATATGCAGTTACTGGTTAAATACTCTTAAGTGGCCAAGTGATACTGAAAATAACCACTTTATTATCACCTATCCTATTTATCTGCCAGCTGGCTATTGAATGAGGTCATTTACGTACAGGAAAGGGAAGAGAAATAAATTAAAACTGGTAGTGATGAGAAGTCAGAAGAGGAACAACATGGATCTGATGTATATAGAACCTTATTACAGCAAATTCTAAAAGCCAAATGATAAAGGGACCAATTTACGTGTTAAAATTTTGAAGCTCCAAATTTAGAGGAATCATCAGTGTAAGATGTGAGGCATAACGTCCGACCCCGAAATACTGTAAATCCCTAAACAAGTAACACAGGGACAAAATTCCTAGGACAGAATTCGTGACTCTCAATTCAGGAAATACTGGTTGAAAGAATTTTCACATCTATAAAGAGAAGAGATTCTAAAGTTGGGACTGTGATCTCAAATGCTACATGTGCTCTAGAGCAAGATTGGCAAACCATGGCCCACAGATCAAATCCAATCTGCCATCTGTTTTCGTACAGAACAGTTTTTACAATTTTAAATGCATTTTTTTAAAAATTCAAAAGAAGATTAACATTTTATGACATGAAAACGATATGAAATCAAATTTCAGTGTCCCCACATAAAGTTTTATTGGAACACAGCCACATTCGTTCATTTATACACTGTTTATGGTGGCTTTGGTGATACAATGGCAGAGCGGAGTAGCTGGGACATAGACCATATAACCCAAAGAACCCAAGATGACATTTATATTTACCGTACGGTCCTTTAAAAAAAAAATTTTTTTTCCCCAATCCCGTAGCTATAGAGGAAAAAAAATGGGTCATACAGACAAGGATTATTCATGCCCCAAGACTGGCCATTCTTTGTTAAAAACAAATAAATAAGATTTCAAATCGTAAAATAAGAGGGCTACAAGGCACCTTTGATTGTATGACAGATATCAAATGGGAGAGACTTCAGCTTCCAAGAGAGAAGTAGCAGGAAGCAGATTTACCTTCCTGCTGTAGACAACCAGAAAACTGGAATTAGTATGTGAAACACCTATTTTCACCATTATATATACCAGACAGCACAGGACTACCATCTCTGATGGGAGAGAAACAAAAAGGTAAGCCTTAAGATTGCCCTGACTACAGAGTAGATAAGGGATTCCAAGCAGAGCATAAATGTTTCCCTAAGCTGAAAAGACAGATACTGGAGATCTGTCCCAGACATTGGGAGTTTGAGGCAACAGAAAGTTGCAGGGCAAAGTTGTGGAGGGGAGAGCTATACAGAAAAAAAGAACTCCAAAAATATGCATAGGGTCTCAAGTCTTTCCTGGATATTAAGATATCCAAATATAGGATGAAACTCCTGAGGTTGGGCAAAGGATGATCCAGGAGCTATGGATAGAATGGTCCCCCAGAGCTCACATGGGCTGGGAATTGTTTGGTTCCCATTAGCCAAACTGGAGAGTCCTCACTGATTACAAAGGGCATTCAGTAGAGACACTAAGAAGGCCACACCTTAGTAGGAAAGCTAAACCATCCTGCGGTGAGGGAAGATACTTGAGACTGTGTGAAGTTTCAAGTATCTTCCCTCACCGCAAGCCTTGAAAGAATTAAGCTGAACTAGAGGTAAATGACGGGGGGGGGGGGGGGGGGGTGACGACAACTTTAGATGAAGACAACAAAATCTAGGCAACCAACAACAAATAATATACAACATCCCGCATCCAATTAAAACTTACTAGACACGCAAAAAACAAAAAACAAAACAACAACAACAAAAAACCCAGAAGCATGTGACCCATAACTAGAGAAAAACCAGTCAACAGAAATAGATCCAAAAATTATAAAGATAAGGACTTTAAAACGGCCATTATAACCATGTTCAAATATTCAAAGCAGCCTTTCTCAATTCTCCCAAGGATGATACACAGCTAGAACCAACCCAGATGCACTGAAGAGAAGTTAATTCACTGCACACCACAGACAGATAAGACATTAGACTCAATTCCCTGGGAACTCCGTTGGAAGGGACTGGGTAAGAGAAACACCTGAGCACAGTGAGAGAGATGGAAGATATTAAAAAAAAAAAACAAAAAAAACCCACAACTTCTACAGAAGAAAAAAGAACACGAAGTCTCAAATGAAAAATTCATTAAATGTTATTAACAGCAGATGAAACAACGGGGGAAGAAAAGGTTAGGGAAGTTGAAGATGTAGCAATAAAAAGTATCCAAAGTGAAGCCCAGAGAGAAAAGAAAAGTAAACTGATAAAACAAAATTTAACCTTCAAACTGCTTTGCTATAAGTCATCTATTCAGAATAAAATTAAAGGTTTCCCATTCAATCTACCTATTACATGGACAATCTCTTGTTATTTGAAGTTACCTATGATAAACAAAAAACGTTCCCAACTGAAAGTCCTAACAAGGATATGTGATAGCACTACAGTGTCAAAACCCACAGAGTAACTCCAGTACCTTCCTGGGCAGTGATTTTAACGAGCATTCAAATAAATGTGTGCACTGTGCTTCCGCTGTTCTAGGCTTCTTCTTCAGAGGAGTGTATGTGTATGTATTCAACCTCCTCTCTCCTTCAGAGATGGGGTTTCTGTCAGGGGCACTTCACAGAAAAAGTTTAAGAAATGCCAACTCCAGAAAATATTCAGGAAATCCCTAAGAACACCAAGTCATTTCACTTCAAATTCACCTACTAAATAACCAATTCTGATTTTTAGATGCAAACCCTAAGGCACTGTTGGAAAAAGGCACAGAACTAGCTACTGAAGTGTTTCTTCCAATACTGCCGTTCCTCCAAGAAACCACCCAAATAACAAGTCATCAAACCTTATATTGTGATAACAGATCAATTTTAATTCTAGCACCTGAAGCTATACAAGGGTATGCTTTATCAACTTCATGGGACTGTTGTACACATTTAATAAAGTGACAACTGTGCAATACCACTTAGTATCTCACAATCAGGAACATACTTTTGAATTGTTTAAACACAATCCACAGAATTAAAAACAAAATCAGAAGCCATCCACAGTTATACTAATTGTCAATTAAAAGTTTTACACTTACTACTTGATACAACAGCCAATACCCAGTATGGTGTCTCAAAAGTGACTTGAGTCTCATCCTGCTGTCATCTATGGAGAAGTTTTCTCGAGCAGATACGTGACTGGCCAGAGGTGGGCGCCACCAGGACCAGGACCAGAACGGCAAGTAAAGTTCTACCACAGTTTCCGTAGTTTTCTCTTTTTTTCTTTGTCAGTTAAAAGTGAACAGTGAGAATTAAATACTTATCTTTACATATACACAAGGTATGCTGTGAAAGCATATTTGCTTACAAACATATAAAAATACTTGTTAACTAGTTTGATAAGAAAATAATGTATAAAAGTATATAGCAAAAACATTAATCATCTCTGACCTCGGAAAGATCAATTCCATATTTTATATTACAAACAAAAACAGTTTTAATTTTTTTGAATCCCTTATCCACAAATACTTGAAAAGGAAGACAGACAGAAATTATTTATTTTTACTCTCGACATGGCTGTAAAAAGAGTTAACTTAAAAAACCAAGAACATTGAAATGCCTAAGTCCAGAATAAGTCCAAATATCTGGCCACATAGAACATTATTATCATCTTTAGGAGCGGAGCACTTAAAAAGGCTTCATACGCAGTTTCTAATGTATAAATACAATAGGCGTTTGGTATTTTGGCCATGGGAAAACAAAGGCTGTAGCATTGGTAAAGGTCTGAGATGTCTCACTTTTGTGAATTCAATTCAGTGTATTTAAGGTTAACTAAAGTTGACATTAAAATTTTTAGAGATAGGCAAAAATTCACATTTTAAAAAAACTCCTCACTTTTCTATTTAGAGTAATAATAGGAAATATGATTCCAGAAGTTAAAAGTTATTTCGCAACCTATGACTTCAGCTTGGCAAACAGCATAGGTTCCAAAACTGATTCATCCCTATTAAAATGTAAGCCCTTAAAAAAGAATGTGTCTGTGTATATAGATCAGTATTTTTAAGGAATCAGATAATCTTTGAAGCAGCCTTAGTGTTTCCTTTAAATCTGTCTTGAAATGACCATAGGATTAGCTTCACAAGAAAGGATTAGCCAGCTTCTTGGTCTAAGGCTACCACGGTGATCATTTGTCTAAGGCTAGAAAGGTACCAACATGATGTGATGTAAACCATAAAGAGAAAAGGAGAAGATGAGGGCTTTTCCTGGCAGTTGGTAGCTATAATTCAAGGGATTCTTAGAAAATGACACAATGGCAGCCTTTCTTGTCTTTTTCTTTCCGTGTTGGTTCTGGTGAAGGAGGACATTCCTGCTCTTGAAATTTCCTGTAAGACAGAAAAATCTACATATAATTGTCTTGCTGGTAATACTACAAATATATTATTTTTGGACAAGGCTAGCTTATGTGCTTATGCTTCTCAATGTTGAATTTCAACTAGGGAATCAAAGCAAATCTTTGAGGGGAAAAAGGGCACAAATATTTCAATACCAGCATAAGCAGAGCTGAGTTTCACTGATAGGTGAGTCCTGAATCAGACTGAGATACTGAACTCAGTGACCTCTAAGTTCCCTTCCCAATTTGAAATTTCATGACTATAAGGTATACTTGAGAATAAGAGTCCACTGGGGCGCCTGGGTGGCTTACTCAGTTAAGCATCCGACTCGTGGTTTCAGCTCAGCTCGTGATCTCCAGGTCATGGGTCAAGCCCCAAGTCTGGCTCTGAGTGCAGCATGAAGCCAGCTTCAGATTCTCTCTCCCTCTCTGTCCTGCTCACTCTCTCTCTCTCAAATAAACAAAATATTCTTAAAAATAAAGAAAGAATAAGCATCCACTGCTAGAGTAGAATATAAAGTACAAGATACGCAGTTCCTATGCTTGTTCTGCCACTTACTAGCCACAAGTCAGCACTAGACAAATCAGCTAACGTCTATGGAGCCTCAGTTTTTTAGAAGGCAATAATAAACTCTTCTTTCCACAGTTGCTATGAGGATCTAAGAAGCTCCTGTTATGTTTAAAGGCCTATCAGTGCCTGGCACAAAAAAGCCTCCTCTAGGGGCACCTGGCTGGCTCAGTAGGTAGAGACTCTTGATCTCGGGGTCGTAGTTCAAGCCCCATGCTGGACAGGGAGCCTACTAAAAGTAAAAATAAAATTAAACATTTTTTTTAAAAACTTCCTCTACCCACTCACTCCTCACTCCAGACTGACTGACAGATATGAATATAGATTCTAAGGATCAAAACCCAGGGCCAAATATTTCAAAAGGCACTAAAAGTGACATTAAGAAGGCACTGATTTGTGTGCACATAAAACCATGTTAAAATACACATAACAAGGGGCGCCTGGGTGGCTCAGTGGGTTAAGCCGCTGCCTTCGGCTCAGGTCATGATCTCAGGGTCCTGGGATCGAGCCCCGCATCGGGCTCTCTGCTCAGCAGGGAGCCTGCTTCCTCCTCTCTCTCTACCTGCCTCTCTGCCTGCTTGTGATCTCTCTCTGTCAAATAAATAAATAAAATCTTTTAAAAAAAAAATACACATAACAAAATTTAACATCTTACCCATTTTTAAGCATTCGGTTCAACAATATTAAATATATTCACAATGTGGTACAACCATCACCACCATTCACCTCCAGAACTCTTCTATCTTACAAAACAAACTCTGTACTCATTTAAAAATGGAACTCGTACTTTTAACAAACTACTAAGAAATAAAAAACTATAAACCTTACTTCTCTTTCTCTACAAAGAGAATGCCCATGCAAAGAGCTAAAAAAGCCCAGGAAGCCCATAGCGCAGATGCTGATTCCCCTCACACTCACAATTAACCCCAGCTCACTCCACATACCTGTCAGACAGAGACTAGCAGACCTAGAGAGCCCAGGGTGAAGTAGAGGCCAAGCCACCAAGGCTAAAAATAATCAAATTAAACCCCTCCCACTATAAAGCAACTCAATCTTTCTCACACAGTAAGCAACTCCAGGTGACCTCACCCATCACCTCAAGCTTCCTGGAACCATTAACACTTTCTGAACCACAGGGGCCCTCTAGTCCAGCAGACAGAAAACCCCTGGGTTATCTGAGATGTCACACTTCACCCCACGAACGGGAGGCCTGACTCTCCAGCACCTGGCTCACTGTCCACCTGGGAAGACGTGGGGACGGAGCAAAGCTGAAGAACACAGGCTCTGGAATCAGAGACACAGATTTGAGTCCCAGCCCTGCCGTTTAACGCCAAAACTCTGAGCAAGTTAACTCACCTCGATGTACCTGCTTTCCCATCCAAAAGTCAGGATAGATGAAAGTATTTAGCTTACTGGGTTGTGGTGAGCATTCAGTGTAGTGATACCCGTGAAGTATGAGGCACAGTGTCTGGCAGAGACTTCCACTCAAATGTCAGCTATTGTCCTCACTATCTTCACGCTATGGACACCTCTGGAAGTGGCACAGATTCTTCCCAAAATCTCTATGTGTACTCTCTCCTTCAATATAATTAAATTTGGTTTTATATGTAGGAAGTACCTAGTATACAGTATGTCCTTAATGAAAATCTGTAACATGCCTTGGGTGTCAACGCCTAGCACAGAAGTGCTTCTACATACAGCTTCCCTTCTTAAACGCTGAGTGGCAATTTCTTTCTCAGCTTATGGTTTTCAAAAGCACAGTGTGATTACCTGTTAAATCCCATAAATTAAAACAAACTTCCAACATGTGTCTCGCGTACCTTATAACCCGGACAAGTTCGTGGAAAGCTTGATCTACGTTCATCCTCATCTTGGCTGATGCCTCCATGTACGTTACCTTCAGCTGTCGTGCCAACTGCTGTCCTTCCTCCTGTGTTACCTGAAATCCCAAGAGTTGTATTTGAGGTCCAGAATTAAAAATCAGATCTGCTCCATCTAATCCTTGGCCATGCACTGCGTTGCTAATCCAGCCAGCAAGCTGAGCTGCTTTTTCGTAAGATAAACAGAGACTCAGGAGCTCAATACGAACCAGAGCCCGTCTCTGAAAAACAACTCACTGATGAAAATACTACCTGACAACAAGATCTCAGTCTGGTGGTCACTCAGCAAGTGTTAAATACAATGGTGATAAGTTCTGGGAAGGAAAAGTACAAGGTGCTGGCAGACTCTACCACCCTGCTGGGCAGATCAGGGAAAGCTTCCCTGAGGAATGACGTTTAAGTCAAGAACTAAATAAAGAGTAGGGAGTGCAGTGGGGTGGGCTAAGAAAGTATCCCTGACAAAAGATAGGGCAGGTGTAAGAGCCATGGGGGGGGCTGCCCTTTCCAAGTTCCAGGCACTACACGAAGTCTAGAAAAGCTTAAATACGAGAAGCCAAGAGAGAAAATAATAAAGAGGTGAGGATGGAGAGGACGGAAGCCTCGAGAGGCCACGGGTCTTCCTCATCTCTGCATTCCCCAGTAGCCGGTACACAGGACATGCTCAGTAAATCATATGAAAAATGAGCAATGATTACGATCACAGCGTCTTCCGCATGCTAGGATGTGAAGGGTGGCAGAACGAACATCCTAAAATGGTAGGGCAGAATAAGAAACATAAAATGACTGTGATGCCCTATACGTTTTCAGCGAAAAGGCTGAAAGTCATGACATTTACCAAAAACTGCTAAACTGCATCACATTTACATAGTGTGGCTGAAAACTATTTTTCCAAAACAGTGACTTTTATTGCTGTCATTACCACAGAAGTAAACACTCGCAGAGATGCTAGAAACTGCAGACTGGGGGAGAGGGTGGACTCAAGAACATTATCTCCCACAGAGAACCACATTTTTCTGGTCTTTTTTCAGTAAGGTACCTTCATCTCTACAAAAATAGGATCATGACTTGTATATTTATGTTATACCCTGGAACTATGTTAAACTCAATTATCTGGGTGCTCTTTCATAAATTCCATAGGCTTTTTTACAGGATCATGTTGTTTGCGACGAAAGTCAGTTTTATTGCCTCTTCTCTATTGTGGATGCCTTTCATTTCTTTTTTCTGGCCGGACCTCCCAGCCTAGCACATTCAGAGCCACGCCAGCAGCATTCAGTCCTTCCCCATGAAGCACACTGAATGGTGTAGGGCTTCACTGCACATGCCATTTATCACGTGAACAAAGTTCCTGCTATTCCATCTGTAAAGAGTTTTCAACAGGATGTTACATTTCTCAAATTTTTTTTTTCTTCACCTACTGAGATCATGATTTTTCCACATTAGTCTATTAACATGGTGAACTGTGTTGATTCATTTTTGCCTGCTAAGTCAACACTGCATTTCTGGAGTAAACCCCACTCACGTAATGGTGCACTGTCCTCTTCATATACATACTGTTAGATTCTATTTGCTAGAATTTTAAGAATTTCTTACATCTGCGTTCACAAGTATTATTGGACTATAGTCCTCTTACATCTTGGTCTGGCTTTGGTATCAGAGTACTGTTGGCTTCGTATGAGGAGTTGGAAAGAATCCTCTCATCATCAATTTCTGGAACACTTTCAGCAAAATCAGTTTGGCGTAATTCACCAGCAAATCCACCTGGGCCTGGGATCTTCTCTGAGGGAAGGTTTTTATAACCAGTTGAATTTATTTTATAGATACAGCACTATTTGGGTTATCTACTTGTTTTCTTGAATTTTGGTAGTATTTTAAGAAATATGACTATATCATCTAACTTGCTGAATTTATTGCTATAAAGTTTCTTTACAGTATGGTATTTCTTTATGGCACAGTATTTCTTTATATAGTATTTATTTTATTTTCAGTATCTGTAAGATCTGAAGTGATGGAATCTCTTCCATTACTAACACTGGTAATCTGTGCTTTGCTCCTTTTTCACCTGGTCATTCTGGCTAGATTTGTCACTTTGACTAATCTTCTAAAAACCAGATTTATCTTTCTATGGATTTTTTATTTTCAATTTCATTGATTTCCATTCTTCTTTATTTCCCTTCCTTAATTACTATGGTTTTAATTTGCTTTTTTCTTCTAGTTTAAGGTAGAAATTAGCCTTTGAATGGAGTCTTTTTCTTTTCTAATAATAACCACTTAATACTATAAATTTCTATTTTCTTCTTTGGTAGCATCCCAAATTTTGAAATGTTGTTTTAATTATAACTTGGTTCATAATACTTTATTAAATAATTTTCCTTTTGATCACTTCTTCGTACCAAGGGTGAGTTAAAAGTTTGTTGGTTTCTCCATATTTAGAGGTTTCCTAGATAGGTTTCTGTTACTGATTTCCAAGTTAATTCCACCATAGACAAGGAACATACCTGGTCTGACTAGAGTCCTTTTAAACTTACTGAGACTTGTTCTCATTTCAAAATAATGTGTATTCCACTGTAGTTGGGTGGAGCATTCACTAAGTGTCAGTTAGAGTAAGTTATTCGATAATGTTATTCAAGCCGCCAAGATCCTTACTGACTTTCTACTTAACTACTCAGAGCAGTGTTGAAATTCTGACTATGAGTATGTCAATTACTTGTTGCAGTGCTTTCAATGTTTGCTTTAAGAATTTCGAAGTTGTTGGGACACCTGGGTGGCTCAGTCGGTTAAGTTTCTGCCTTCGGCTCAGGTCATGATCCCAGCATCCTGGGGCTCAGGATCAAGGCCTGCATCCTGCTCCCTGCTCAGCGAGGAGCCTGCCTCTCCCTCTCCTTCACATGGTGCTCCCCTTGCTTGTGGGCACTCTTTCACTTTCTCAAATAAATAAATAAATAAATAAATAAATAAATAAAATCTTTTAAAAAAAGAATTTTGAAGTTGTTATTCAGTATATGAATGCTTAGGATTGTCATGTTCTCTTAACGAATAGTAATCTCTTCTTCATTATGAAACAATCCTCGTTACTCCTGGTCATCTTCTTTGCTCTGAAATGGCCTTAGGCTGATACTTACGTTTCATTTCAACCTGCTTTCCATTAGGATCAGCATGGTATATCTTATCCCACCCTTCACTTCTAACCTATTCACACCTTTACACTAAAAGTAGATTTCTTGTAGTGTCTCACTTTTTTATCCAATTTGATGATGTCTGCCTTTTAATTTAGATTCTCATATTGTTTACTGCTAATGTGATTACGGATACCATGGAGTCATCTTGAATTTTCTTTCCTATTCACCCTATTTGTTCTTTGATCTAACCCTTTTTCTGGGTTAACTGTATTGCTCTTAGGATTCCATTTTCTCTCCTTTGTTAGCTAATGAACTATGTATTAAGTGGTTTTTAAGGACTGCTTTAGAGATTATGATACACATTTTTCACTCATCACAGTCTAATTCAAATGCTTTACACCAATGCAAGTATCATGTAACAATCTTATTACAATAGTATGTTTCTTCCTTCTGCATTTTATTATTACCTTTTACCTCATAATAGGCAGTTACTATTTTTGCTTTAAAAATCCAATTATATTTTAAAGAGATTTAAATAACAATAAAAGTAATTTATATTTGCCCACACGACTATCATTTCTGGTGCTCATTTTTTTTTTTTTTTTTAATAGATTCAGATTGCCGTTTGGTATAATTTTCCTTCTTTTCATTTCTTGTAATGCAGGTCTGCTGGTAATGAATCCTCTCCCTTTTGTAGATCTGGGCTAAGTTTTTATTTCACCTTCATTTTTTAAAAATATTTTTATTGGCCATTTAATTTTAGATGATTTTCTTCTTTCAATACTTGAAAGATGTTGTGCCACTATCTTCCTCTCTCTTGTATCACTGCCCATGAGAAACCATGATGACTGCTGCCATCTTTAGCTCTGTTCCTATGATAATAGTTTGCTTTTCCTCTGGTTATCTTTCAGATTTTCTCTTTATCAGTGGTTTTAAACAATGTCATTAAAATGTGTGTGTCCTGTGGTAATTTTCCTCATATTTCTCAGGCTCAGGGTTTGCTGAGCTTCTTAGATTCATGTGTTTCACAGTTTTCTTCAAGTTTAGAAATTTTTCAGCTATTACTTCTGGCTGTTAATCCCAGCCAGGGTATTTTTCATCTCAGACATTGTAGTTTTAATTTCTGTAAGTCCAATTTTGATCTTTCTCCATCTTCCATGTTTCTACCTACTATATTCAATTTTCAGTGTTTTCTCTAGTTTCTTGAACATATGGAATATAGTCTTAAGAAATGTTTAAGGTATCTGTACACTAATTCTATCATCTGTGTCATTTCTGGGTCTGTTTCTATTCTTTGCTTTTCCTCCTTATTGTGAGTCATATTTTCTTGCTTCTTGCTTGGTTATTTTTAAGTGGATGGTTGGGTACTTAACTTTTATCTATTGAGTTCTAGAAAGTTTATATTCCCATAAATGTTCTTGAGATTTCTTCTGGGATGCACTTATTTGGAAAGTGTGATCTTTTTTGTTACATAGTACCTACAGAATAGATTTCATCCAGAGCTAATTCTGCCCTACTATTGCAACAAAATCCACCTGAGTACACTACCCAATAACCCAAGAATTACAAGGTTTCTCACTCTGGCTAACTAAATAGGAATTATTCCTAGCCCTATCTGAGCTCAAAGTGTTTTTCCCTTTAGTCTTTTAAGATAGTTCGTTCTTCCAGCGTAACATTCTATTTCCAAAATTCGGCCACCTCAATGCAGTTTATTAGTTTATTATATTAATATGTACATCTAATTATTACTTCATAATAGTGGATAACCTTGTTGTGCTCCAAAAGGGCAGCAGGTTCTGCACAGCACTGGTATACCCAAGTTTTTCTAAATTTTACACTTTCCTGCCTCTCTTCAAAATAGCTTATATACCATTAGGCCTATGGTTTTGAAATATAAATCAATCAAATCAAGCAAGCAATTAACAAGTAAGGAAGCCAAGTAAGAAAAGAAAGCTTCACAGAAACCAATTTAAATAGCAAATTCCTTTTTTAAATTGACATGGGAAATGCCTTCCTACAAAAATACCTCTGTGTTGTCACAAATTCTCTTCCTTCTTCCTGGGATGCCACCCCTTCTCTCCAAACTCTATACTCTTAGTTTGTTCCTTAATAACACTTCAAGACTTAAGCAATCAATAACTTCCCCGTGCCCATGAGGTTTTAGAACAATGCCCTGGAGTTCCCATCATGCCCTACAGTGACCAGTGACAAAACCCTAAACATACTATACCCCAATTCTCAGGTTCGCTCTCCCACTATCCCTATATCACATCCCTTGTAGCTAGGGAGTAAGGCATTATTTGTCTTTGTACATTCAGAGCCCAAAAGAGTGCATAGTCATTAACTAATAAAGATATATGGTAGGTAGAGTACGACCAATCAAGTAAGTAAATGAAAACATACAGGAAAAAAAAATAAAAATTAGTATTTGAGACAAGTCAATCAAGAATTACTTTATTAATATGACTTTGATTGGAAAAGGGAAATACATGTCCTTAAGAATTCTACTATTTGGAAGGGAAAAAAAAAAAGAATTCTGCTATTTGTCTTTCTGCTCATTTATTCTTTCAAAAGGTACCTTGCCCCATCCCTCCTTCATAATGTAATTCAGCTACAGAGAATGGCACATGACCCATCTATACATAGTAAGAAGAAGTAATTAATGACAGAGATGATAAAATAATCCCACTGCTAAGATTATTTACATGCTTCATTCATTTATTTTTAAAGCATGGTCTCCCATCACTGTCTCCTAGGAATCGAGGTCAGCAGAGTTTGTACATGCATTTCTGGTCAAGGAATCTCTAACCACATATAAAGCTGCTCTTGAGCTCACTGGTGTAGCATTATTTTAACTAAGAAACAGAAATAACATTGCTGCCACCAAAGCAAACAAAAATGCACAAAAAGAATATTGCAGGGAACAAAGAATACCGCATGTGTAGATAGAGAGCTACACTAATAAGGATTTCCTAGAGGTTCCCCAACCCAGAGAATTTTATAAAGGTACCAAATACTAAAGTTTATCTCCTGGATATTTTAACTTGGTAGGTCAGCACTACCCAAAAATGTTTTGTTTTAAACAAAAAAGGTGAATCTGATTGAAAAAATTCACAGATCTGCATTTGGGAACCTCCAGTGGTTTCACTTCAAAGGCACAAATAAGTATTAGAAGACATCCACAATAATGAGTTTATCTAGTACTATGTATTTCCAAATAGAGAAGAGCAAGATAAGAATGATGAGAGCAATTTTATTAAACTGGGTTTAGTAGGAATAGACCAAAACATTTGCAATGCTCACATAGATGTGTCTAGTTAATAAATAACCTAAGTTTGCAGAAGCAAAACGTGTTTTTATTTTCAAAAATATCGACTGTATAGAAAGAATCATCAAATTAATACATGGTTTGATTCACTGATGCCTTGAATCATTCATTCAGCAAATATCTATTGAGTACTTACCTTTGTTGTATGTGAAGGACAAAGCATGAACAAAACTAAATGGTGAAAACTGAGAAGCCCTCAGGCTGCTTATACTCAATGGTTTACAAATCTTTTAGATGCAGACAAGGTACAAACAGATAAGGCAAGAAGAGACCCTTAATACCACTGGGGGTTCGGGCAATGTCTTTTCCCTGGGAGGCTTATAGGGGCATACTATGGTCAAGGTACTAACAAACGGAGTGGGGGTTAGTACACTTAGGTATTATTCTAAGTATAATGGGTTCCCTTCTCACATTAACAGTAAGCCACTACCACCTAACAAGGGGGAAAGGAGATGGGGAAGCTAAGGTAAGCTGGGAGAGAAGAAAGAGTAAAAAACAAACAAAACAAAACAACAACAACAACAAAAAAGCAAAACAGTCTGTTTCTACACAGGGCTGAGTCAAAGGACAAGGAACCTGAAACTAGAGATATCACCAAGTCAACAATCCAAGCCCACATACTGCTGTATTAAATTTCAGATTCAGTGTGCTATCATATTTACCTACTTTAACATTTTAGTAAGCACAAACAAGTCATTTACTTATGTTTTCTTCCTACATCTCTGAAAGGATAAACAAAATGATCAAAGTATCTCTAAGGGGGTAGGTGCGTAGTAACATTAACCAAATTCTTTTTGTTTAATGTAAACTTCAGTGACTTTGTTCTTTCTGTTGCTCTGTCATTAGTGTCTAGAAAAAGGGTTCAATAAATATTGGATGGATAGATGGATGGATGGATGGATGGATGGATGGATGGAAGGAAGAAGCCAAATCTAGAGATAAAGAAGCCAGAAGAAAGTAACCAAAATCTCTTCTGGCTGATCTCCCTTCCCAGATGGGTTCAGAATCTCAGGAGCCAGTAGGAAGAATGCCCAGGGCTGACCCACAGATTCCAAAAACATGGAGAACTGGCATTTGTTATCTAGCTAGAAACTAGAAAAAGTCCACAAACGATTGTGTCTAAGACAAAGGCAGAAACAACGAACTGGGTCAATTAACAAGTCAGACTGGTTACTGAGTAAGAACGTTTTAGGGGTGATGACCAAAAAAGTAAGCATTTCTGAACAGGGGAAAGAAATCCTTATGGGATCCCTGTGGCCTGTCCAGGCTGTTGGTAAAACAAGGCAAGGTGCCAAGACATTCTGGACAACACCTTTACTTCTGAAGAGACTTTACAAAGGTAAAAAACCTTTAGCCATAGCACCTCAATTTCAAATGTGCTGTGCATGGCCCTCAAAGGCTGGGAAGTGAAGCATAATGGTCTTTATACACCCAGAGCCTTAGAAGAGGGTGTACCTGAGCCCTAAGACACCTGAGAGAGAGAAGGGAAGATCAGCAAAGGGAGAGGGGAGAGGCAAAGGTTCCACTGTCCCAGAGCTAAGTAAACACAGTGTTTCAAAAATGAGAGTGTGAGTAACTGTGTCAAATGTTACTGACATCTGCGTAAATTGTGACCTTGACTCAGGCACTGCATGCCTGGGGTCAGGGCAAGCAACAATGGCAGGAAAGAGAGGAGAGAGAGCAAGTGTAGATAACACTTTCAAGGAGTTCTGTGTGACAAGAAGCAGCAGAAAGGTACACAGAGAAGAATGTGAGATTAAGAACAAGCTTTTGCTATAGTTACAGATTGTTTTAAAGAGGAGAGCCACACTGGTGGGAACGATCATGCAGCAAAGGAATGGGAAAAACTGGAAGGGGACCCAGTGCCTACTAGAGAGGATGGGCACAGACAGGTGAACAGTTTATCCACCTAAATGGGGGAAGGCAGAATTGATGGGGGTACATGTGTATTTAGGTTAGTACATGTGGAGGTGGAAATGTGCAGAAATGTCTCAGTGAAATAGGAAAATATTACTCATCATCAGCTGAGAGTGAGGAAGGGGAAGAAAGTGCTGTCAGTTTAAGAATGAGAAAGTGAATAAGAATCGTGCAAACAAGTGGGAAATGAATGGGATGAGGGAAAGGCAGTAGGATTTGCAGCCAGCCAGCACCCAAGGCTCCCGTAAGTGCAGGAGCTGTGCCTGAGTGCAAGGGTGAAGAGGAGATGAAGCAGAAGCCAGGAATCCAGTTTTTCTCAGTGCCTATCCTTCAGAGAGCAGAATCTACAGGAATGAGTGAAAATTAAGCAGTCAGATCTCAGCTACTTGCTCTTCTCCCTTGGATACACACGTTTGAGCTTTCCATGTATACATAATTTATCGTGTATACAGTTTAAAGCAGAGAAATGAATATAGAAGAACTTACTCCAGGCCAACTGCTATCTTCAGGGTGATGGAAATATGAAACTTACCATTCCCTACATTGTTCCTTCTCATCACCTTTTTTATTTTACTCTGAGAATCTTTACTCTTCTTATAAAAAGGAAAAAACCTTAGATGAAAAATTTTATAAGCCCACTGTGTGAAACAAAGTCGAAGTGCCATAATACGTTGATGATCTGCAGACATAGGAAACTGTGGCACAAACATGCCATCTTCAGTAGAGAGATGACTTAGAAGTAACTCCTACGGACCCTCTGCCCTAGGACCATCACGGCAGGGCCTGTTTGGTCTGGGGGACATAGGATTCCCCACACTTCCTGACCTACCATCACCTACCCTACAGGAGACCTCCAACTCACCCCAGTCCTCCCACCTATTCTATTACTGGAGCTACGTACAACCATGGAAAGGTGTGAGAAAAACCTTTCCCATCATCAGGGCAGAAAGCACTCAGGGGTCGGGTAGAAGAGGTAGGGAGGGGAGCCTCTTGCTCACGGCAGAGCTACTTCGCAATTACTCCCAGATCCAGTGACATATAAAAGTGTTTCCAGTACTAGAAAGGACTGAGAAGATCACCAGACAGATTCTACTGGTAACTTTTAATAAATATAGTTAGGTTCAGAAACCCTGAAGGAAATGACCCTAAAAATAAAAAAATTCAAAAATAGACGGAATATCTACTCTTAAGGTTTAAGATGTGAACAATGCCATATTCTAAATTATTTCAAAAAGTTTATACTGGTTTGAAGTGAAGATCAAATTTTTTCACCTTAGGGGTGCCTGGGTGGCTCAATGGGTTAAGGCCTCTACCTTCTGCTCAGGTCATGATCCCAGGGTCCTAGGATCGAGCCCCGCAACGGGCTCTCCGCTCAGTGGTGAGCCTGCTTCCCCCACTCTCTCTCTGCCTGCCTCTCTGTCTACTCATGATCTCTGTCTGTCAAATAAATAAATAAAATCTTTAAAAAAAATTTTTTTTCACCTTAACTTCATAATAATTCAGATTTTAAAAAGACCTACCAGTAAAATTTATTCTACATCAAATATCACCAGTAAACATTTCTAAATCTTAGCATTGGAACAGTAATATTCTCTTAAGCCAACATTTTATTTTTTTTAATTTTTTTTTTTTTTAAGATTTTATTTATTTGACAGAGAGAGATCACAAGTAGGCAGAGAGGCAGGCAGAGAGAGAGGGGGAAGCAGGCTCCCCGCTGAGCAGAGAGCCCGATGTGGGGCTCGATCCCAGGACCCTGGGATCATGACCTGAGCCGAAGGCAGAGGCTTTAACCCACTGAGCCACCCAGGTGCCCCTTAAGCCAACATTTTAAACTTGGTATACCTTCAACAAAATTTTACAAATAGAGCACACAAAGTTTTGTATTAAATTACAGTTAACTACAAAATGGAAGGCTGTCCTCAGAGGTGTTCTCAACCCATTTTTCCAGATGTTTGCACTTTCAAACAAAATCTTAAAAAGTAACATAAAGCTATATAAAAACAGAAGACAATTTAAATACCAGCAAAAATTAAGAAACAACTTAAACAATTACATTTCCAGATGTAATTTTTAGAGGCTAAACCCTGAAATGAAATAAAAAGACACAAAAAGAAACCCTAAGTGACGGGAGAGCCTGCACTAATTTACATCGGACCTTGTTCTGCTCGCCCACAAAAATATGAGTGGACAATATATACTCCAAATTTTAAAAATTAAATGTGAAATAAGTGGGTAAAGAAACAAGTGAGTATCATCTAGCCTACAACTAAATACTAAAAATCTTCTTCCCTTAGAGGTTACTGGTGTTAGATCCTGCCAGTGCAAAGAATGAACAGAATATTCCGTCACTGATGGAACTCAGGGAAAACCCAAATATTGTCATTCAGGTCAAAGCTATTCTCTAAATGAAAGTAATTTAGCATTAACACTGAAAAAACTTGGCCTGTAATAAAGGATAACTTTAAGATGACCTAACCGAATTAAAGTTTTGGAGATTATCCAAGAAATTATAACATGTGAACGGAGCTAGTACAAATACTCACAGGTTTACAGGGTCCACTGAAGTTCTGTGTAAATATGTATGAGAATTTGATATCCCCAGATCTAGTGTGCCACGGTCAGCAGGTTTTCTGATCATGGCACTTTCAGTAGTTTCATGAAACACATCTGTTCACCAATTCATCTTTTTGTGATTATCAACAATGGGATTCCCAGCAGCAACATTCCTTCTCACCTGTCTTTGATGATCCAGATCTGCTTTATTACCAATTAAAATCATTGGAAACTCATCACGATCCTTCACTCTGAGAATCTGTCTTTGAAACTTATAGATTTCTTCGAAACTAAAACAGAAACAGACAAATCAATTTGCTCAAATATCAGAACGTGGCTAGTCTCACACCCCATTTAGTATCTCATTACTTTATCTTTTTCTCTAAAAACAAGAAGTCCAAATTCAATAAAATAGTGATCTAGGCATGAACAGAAGATCTGTATTTTAATACTGGTACAAACCTGCCTCGATCTGTGACTGAAAAGACCAACAGGAAACCCTCGCCAGTTCTCATATACTGTTCTCTCATAGCTCCGAACTCTTCTTGTCCTGCTGTATCCAGAACTAAAGAGAAAACAATACATGTAACCGTGTTCATGTTTTCATCTCATACATGGCTTCCCCACAAGGGCAGGCCCAATTAATGTGGGTCCTTCAGAGCACATCATACATAGTGTAATAAAGACATGGAATTCTCCTCATAGCACTCTATTCCCGACACTAGAAACACACATATCTCACAGCAGACAGCTTCAGAGTCATCTTCATCAGTACGGGTTGATTTTGTAGCTAGAATACATTAGCATACCAATTACAAGGTTAAAAATACCGAATACATCTAGGCAGATGGAGTCAGATCACCTCTGAAGTCACTTGAATGTTTTATCTCCTCCATGGAAAGAACGGAAAAAGATACCTGTAAATTCACGAAAGAAATCTTGGTCTACTCCCCACAAACACCACACTTACAGTGCAGGTGCTAATGCACCTCTTGATCTCTGGGAATGAAAGAATCGTGTCAATTAAAAGAACAGGACTATCTTTTGTGCAGACTTGGGAGTGCGTGACCAAGCACAAAACCCTATTTGCTGCCGCCTCTGTGCTAAAAATTCCAAGCAAGTTAACAAATATTCAATCTTTTCTATATTTACTTCACCCATTTTAACATTTGCGGGAAAGCAGGAAGAGCTGAAACTTCATGTTTTTTTCCCAAATGTCCCTCAAAATACAACTTCAACAAGCTACAATGACAAGATTAATTTCACCAGCACAAGGTCAACATAATTACTGTTTCATATTACATTTACTGAGAAATATTTAAATATCCTAAAATGCTGATGCATCAATCAAAACTAATGAAGGAGGTGGGCTTGTGTTCAACACCACCTATGATATTTCCATTGTAGTGTGCAACTAGCAAAATGCCCAAGCTTACTTTTTAAAAACAGGCTATCGAACTATCAAATAAAGGCAGATCACTTACTATCTAGCCGGGCTGCTCTGTCGTCTATCACACACTGCTTTGTGTAGGAATCTTCAATGGTTGGGTCATAATCCGTTACAAAATAGGACTGTAAGAAAAATAATCTTTGTTTTAAATTTATGTTTACTTGCCTATCCAAGTACCAGTGTAACTTTATCAAATCCCACTTATCCAGAGTTAACAATGATATCTGCATTGTATTAAGGTTTATCCCACTATGTTGGCTTCCCACACAATGAAATCTATTCAGAGCAGCTTCCAAGTAGAGAAAAGGTACTAAATATCTCTGAATTTTCCTATCTGATATATGCAAGAAGACTGCCAAAGACCTACTACAGTTTTTTTCATAATTACATACAATAATTTTTTCATAATTATATACAATAATTTTTTCATAATTATATATACCCAAGATAATATATATCTAGATCTCATGTTCTTCCAAATCTAGAAAAATAGACAGTTATAACCCAGGTCTATTTGCAACCCAGTTGTAAGCATCAGTCCTGAGAACAAAGCAGTCTGAAATAAAGGGAGACAAGAAATAGGGATCTGGAAGATTCCATGCCTCATGTTCATTTCTCCCCTTTTTCCTCACATCTTGTCTTTTTCCCATTCAGCTGCCTTGGGTATTATAAGAAAATGGGATTTCAGAAATTGTTTTTGGTAGGGATCTCAAACTTATTCTTTCACTGATATTTTTGTGGGTTTTTTCATCTCAACTTCTATTTCTGTCTTCTTTGGTTAGCAAAGCCTCCAAACTGTTATCTTCTGCAATCATCACCAGAGGAAAGGACAGTTAAGGCAGCAGAGTAAGAAGGGAAGAATCTCAGTGAGCCAGTTAAAAATGTTTGTGTATTATACTTCACAATTTCTTTAAAGGTTTTAAAAAGAAAACAATGGCAAAAATAAGAATCTGAGAGAACTTATTCCCGCTTCTGAAGAAGGACACTAACTGGGACACTGACATCATCCTTCTTTTGTTCTGAGCATCTCCTATGCTCTCCCCTCTTGACTGACTTCCTCAAAGCCTACTTTCCCACTGGCTCATTACCAAATGCAAGGGAATGACTTAGAGGAAGGCAGCTTGATGCTGAGAACCAGAGCCAAAAGGATTCAACCATTCTTCAGGCAAGGCTTCCTAGCAACTGGACCTGCTGGCTCCAGGGACACAGCATTCTTTTTTTTTTTTTTTTTTTAATTTATTTGACAGAGAGAGATCACAAGCAGGCAGAGAGGCAGGCAGAGAGAGAGGAGGAAGCAGGCTCCCCGCTGAGCAGAGAGCCCGATGCGGGGCTCGATCCCAGGACCCTGAGATCATGACCTGAGCCAAAGGCAGCAGCTTAACCCACTGAGCCACCCAGGCGCCCGGCGGGACACAGCATTCTTAAGTGACAACCCTCCCTCCTCCCCCAGCATGTATCACAAACACCATAAAGCTACTCAGAAGTAGGCACTCCGAACAGACAGTAAAGAAACCCCTGGATGGGGAACTGGGGAGAGGATACTGATCTCCTTGCTACTATGACTTCATAAATTTTATGTTTGAAGGACACTTTCCACATTTTGTTTATATTTTAGGATTAACTTTAATCACAGAATTCAGTATCCATAATCCTATTTCCTTTTGGATGGTTTCACTGAAATGCGTGATTTTTCAAACAAAGGCTGTAAAAGAAACATTTACCAACAGGAGCAGCTTTGAGTAGAAAACCATCTCCATTACCACCCCATCCTTAAAAATTAAGAGACACCAAAGCAATACTAAACTTCTTTTTTGGCACCCACATCTCTTCAAAAAGTGATACAACTGGCAATATCTTTGTACACAGTATTCTAAACAACTTAAAACTATAGTCTTTCCCCCAAGCAAGTCGGATAACCATATTGTTTATATCTTTTTAAGATTAGTTTCCTGAAACGTGTTTCTCGGCAGAAATCGGATACTTCCTGGCATGCTTTCATCTTGTAAAACCTGAAATTCATTGACTACTCCCAGTTTATACCTAAATGTGCTAAAATGTCCTGCACTGTCCCTCTCACTTTCTCTGAAAAAAATGAATATTAAATACATTGTAGTTATGCATAAGAAATTCGTTCGATGTGACTTTTTTTTTGTACTGTGAGACAGAATTAAGACATTAACATATATAAGACGATAATTGAGTTTAAGCAACTTTGAGGGCCATTAAAATAAATTATTTTTCCTTTTAGAGGCTATGGAAGTTTCACATTTTCTTTGTCCCTCTTAGCTCTTGAAACGTGATCTTTTTTCTTTTTTTTTTAAGATTTTATTTATTTATTTGACAGAGAGAGATCACAAGCAGGCAGAGAGGCAGGCAGAGAGAAGAGAGGAGGAAGCGGGCTCCCTGCTGCACAGAGAGCCCAATGCGGGACTCGATCCCAGGACCCTGAGATCATGACCTGAGCCGAAGGCAAAGGCTTTAACCCACTGAGCCACCCAGGTGCCCCCCGCTCTTTTTTTTAAGAGAGGGAGAGAGATGGGGAAGTAGAGAATCCCAAGAGGGCTCCACATCCAGCACAGAGCCATACGAAGACACGGGGGTTCGAGCTCACGACCCTAAGGTCATGATCTGAGCTGAAATCGAGTTGGCCTCTTATTTTTTTTTTAAGATTTTATTTATTTGACAGTGAGAGTGAGAGTGAGAGAGAGAGAGAGAGAGCACAAGTAGGGGGAGCAGGCAGAGAGAGAAACAGACTCCCCACTAGTAGGGAGCCTGATGTGGGGCTCAATCCCAGGACCACAGGATCATGACCCGAGCCAAAGGCAGACACTTAACAAGTGAACCACCCAGGCACCCCAACATAATCTTTTTTAAATTTTTTTTAAGATTTTATTTATTTATTTGACAGAGAGAGAGATCACAAGTAGGCAGAGAGGCAGGCAGAGAGAGAGGAGGAAACAGGCTCCCCGCTGAGCAGAGAGTCTGACGTGGGGCTCAATCCCAGGACCCTGAGATCATGACCTGAGCTGAAAGCAGAGGCTTAACCCACTGAGCCACCCGGGTGCCCTCACACCCCAACATAATCTTAATGTTGTAAGAATTTTGCCATTTTGCTAACTAACACGGGCACACACTTATTCCACCGACATTTTTAAGACAAACTAATTGCTGGAATTTCTGGATATTTAGGTCCATATTTCATCTTCATTGTGTCTTGCTTTCAAAATATGTCTGTAGGGACCATCATTTTGTTGCTATATATTGATTTTAGGAAGCCAGAAAGCATCTTCCTCCCTCATAAAAATCCATCCAAATAACAATGCTCCAGGGCCTGACTGACACAGAATCCAAGACCCCCTTCTCTCATAATGCCTGTAAGCCACAGATCAGAATGAGCCTAAAAAGAGCATTCTTCATTGCAGTTAGCAAATATAATCATCAGGTCCCGCCGCAAAGACATAACGTTTCTGTTACTTAAACCTAGGAACCAGATATTAAAGGCAGCAAATTACCAACAAGAAATCAGTCTCTAGTGATGGTCAGTCCTAGATTTGATACGAACTCTGCTACCTTCTAGCTGTAGAACCTGAGACAAGTTACTTTACCTTTCTAACCTTTAACATCTGCAAAACAAGACAGTAACAAACCCTCCTGGGCCAGATAATTTCAAAATTTAATGGTTCCCTGCTGTTTACAGGATTCAGTGCTTTCTTTACACAGCATGCAAAGCCTCTAGTTTGATCCATACTGTTCACCATAAGAAGCCTTATTTTTCACCACTTGAAATCCTCAGCCAATTGCTCTTGCTCTCCTGGTTTCGTTAGTTTTGTTGACAAGTATTTAGAGAGCATCATGGAGACAAGGCCAAACATTCACAGATCCCCACTGCTTGTTACACTACATACAGTGCTGGGATTAGGGGTTTGGGGAGCAGGGAGTGGAAAATACACTGGCCAAGAAACTGCAACAGCAAGAAATGCCTATATCATGCTAGTTCAGAAGGCAACAAAATTTAGGTGGCTTAAAGACTGCAGTCATGTACAGGAACTATGTGCACATTCACTTATAAACACAGTCCAGCAATATGCCAGAAAAAAGTCTCCGTCCTGAGACTGAAGAAGTTGCCAACCATAGTCCAGAAAGGATATTCTATAGCAGAAAGCAAGAAAAAAAAATAGTAGGCACAGTATCGCATAACAGAAGGCAGTAGAGAACACACTGAAAGGGGAAGAAGAGCAGAGAGAAAGTACTTTGTTTTCTTGGTATCACAGAAAAGGATGCATGGAGGAGGACCCTGGCCAGAAACAAAGGGAATGCCTGCTTTCAAAGGGCAGGATGCCTTCCAGGTAGTACGAAGGGCAAATGGACATAAGTCTCCTTAAGGTTGTTAAGATTTATGGAGAAAAGTTTAGGATTAGGGAAGCTACCTCCATTCAGACAGGAGTCAATTTCCCCTTGATAAAATCTGGTCTGGGTAAGGTTGTCAAAAGCCCTTAATAATGTCAAGAGCATTATGCTGTGATGGCAGGAATAGTATTCCTGATTATACGCCACTAGATTGCACAAGAGGAATTCTGCTCGGCCTAAGAGAACTGCCAGCTCACTATCTTCCCATTCAAAGAAGCTGCCTTAAGGAAGAAAAGAAGGGGGAAGGACAGGAAAGAGAATGAGCTGAGGCCACTTCTGCATTTAGGGGGCAGGAGTGAAAGCCCACTTTCTCCTGACCCCCTGCTACCGATGAAAGTGTAGTTCCCAAGCACTGCCACAGAGCGGAGCCTGGTCTACACAATGGGATGGGTAATTTACAGGAGATCTGTGAAAATTCTGTAAATCCAGCACATTGGTTAAGTTTACTGCCCTTGCATATAAAAAGGATGGGAAGCTAGATCTAAGGTGCCATTGGGGAGTTGTAAACAAATGAAAGGGCATTTCTAAGCATAGTGCCATTCTCAGGAGAGTCTCAGGAGTCCTCTAAAAACATGGGGTACAGAAAGGAAAGGAAGACTTTCTTTTATTAACATCTAGTTCAGCTCAACCTTCTTCCCACACATTATATACAGAATCCACATCATGAAATATTCTAGATACAGAATTCTGTGGTTCTCTGCTCCCTTCCATTTCAAGTCAGTATTTTCTATTCTTAATTCTATCCACAAAACTTGTATAATGTTTTTAAAATCATGATAAAATAAACCAAAACAGGAGGTTTCATAAGGGCTCATTTTCTTATAAAGCCTTTGCTGGAGGCAGCACAAGGAAAAGAAGATGTGTATGGGCACCAGAGTCTGAGAAACCTGAAATTCAAACCCAGATGCCATTTCCACTTTCTAGCTGTTTTGAGTCCTTGGGGCAACTGATTTAACATCTCTAAAGCCCATTTCTCAACAGAAAGGGTAAGTGCAGGGATAATTTAAGGAGGGCATGTCCCAGTGCCCACTTTAGATGGGGCTCTGGAGGATCATGGGAAAAAAAGAAACCTTCCAGAGAGAAGTTGGGGGGGGGGGGGCGAGAAAGCAGACCAGAGGGACGGAAGAGCTGGGGTCGCCAGTGAGTGCCGTGGATGCCAGGTTCTCGGCAGGCTAGGAGTGTCTGCTGAGCTTATGCAGCTTCATCCCACCACCATGTCCTAGCGTGCAGGGCCTCTGGGGAGGCAGTGCAGTGGAGTGGAAAGAGCCTGAGATGAAAGTCAGACAGACCAGAGTACAGCGCTCTACTTTTACTACCTACCTGTGGCAAATTAGAGCATCTCATCTTCCAGGTAGTCATGCACAGTGTCCCTCTTTAGAAGGTTTTAACCTGGTTCCATCCAGAAGCTCAAGGAAACACTACTGTCTTCTGAAGTGCAGATTCCTAACTATGTAGCCATGTTCTTTTCTGCTCTGCTAGGGACCCACAGATTCACATACTATTGCTCATACTCTACCAAACACCAGGGGATACATGTTAAGTTCTCAGAATGATTCTACTAAAGCCTCCCCTTCATTTGGCTTCACTGAAAGGGACTTAAGAGAAGTATCTTCCTCTCCAGAAGCTGTGTGTGGAGATGGGGAAAGACACGGAACATACCACATACTAACAGTTCTCTCCAAAAAATCCTTGTCTTAGAACCCTTATCTCTCCACACTTTTACTTCCTGGAGATAAGGTATGGGTGAAACGTGCAAAACCAATTTAAGGCCACCCTCCATGCAAGTCCTTGAAATAGGAGTATAACTTGGTAACTACTGCTTTATTCTCAGCCTCCGAGCTTCAAGAGAAAATAAAATAGGTTAGAGTTCCAGTTAAAGCCCTATTACATACTTCCAACTAGATCTGATATATCCACAGCGTAGTTCATGCTTCTTAGAACTTCTTTGAGTTAAGCAAGATACCCTGTACATAGTTAGAACCTTAAAATACTGGCCATTAGGAAAGCCCGTCATTCAGAAGATTGTACTGAGAGGTCAGAAATTGATTTCCCAGAGCACAATGAGGACCTGGTTAGCCATCCATCAGTAGCCTCTATCTGCTAACACAAGAGCAGTGCAAATTCCTCTGGTAACACTAGAGAAGGCTGTAGCAACTTCAGGCAGCTGAGGCCAGAGTCAGGCTCTTCCTGGTGTCACTTTTTAATAGCAGCTGTCAAGTCACAGAGAACCTTTGTTCCCTGCAACACCCTCCCTTATTGTTATGTCAAACGTTTCCAATATGCCTGATATTCCTTCAGGCAAGGACAGTTCTTCCTGACTGAAATTAGTATTTCATTTCATCTAACAAGTATAATTATGGAGATCCCCATAATGGATCCTCCAGGACTCTAACACAGAATAAAAGGTACCCTAAGTCCAGTAATCCTTTTAGTCTCTTTTTAACAAAACTTCGGCCTTCAGTCAATGTGGCTAATTGTCTCAGATTATCCAAAGCCACCGTGTGCCTTTTATGTGACTTCTGTGCAGTCTCAGGGGTGCACACCTCCTGTGAAGTACCTGGTTGCAAATCAGTGGGCCTGGTATGCAACAAGAAAAAGTACAGTACAGAGTCAACTTATAAACTGTTTCTATTTCAAAAATTTGTTTCTAAGTCAGTCAGCTGGTGCTCATTTCCCCAGGGAAAAACTATTCTCATCTGTGTTTAGGTCTGTAAGGCCAGACCACAAAAGCTACCAGTGAAATACAGTCCTGAGCCAGATTAACCCTGAGTTCTATTCTAATCTCTATAGAAGAGGCATTTGGCCCAAGAGACAGAGAAGGAATTTCCTTTCCTTTCCCAATGTAGAGAGCCAGGCCGAAGTGACACCAAGAAGAAGGGAAAGCCTGTCTTTGGGGCACCCCTTAGACACCCCAACTACACCATCCTGCCCTAACTCTCCGCTACCTCATTCTTATCCTAGCATTTGCTTCCCTCTGATAACATTCTAGGTACAAAACCACTGACCTATCTGCCACTGTTCCTTCCACTTTCCACTCTCAAATTAACCCTAACAGTCCCCTCAGGAGAGCTAGAGCTCACCCAGAGACACGAGGTGGAAAATAATCAGTCCACATTAGAGCACGCTGCAGTAGGAGCTCACCCCAACCCTTCCAGTGATGCTTGCTCTTTTAAAAAGCAAAATTCTAAACCAAAATGAATCTTTAGTAACATTTTCAGCACAGGTCAAAAAGAAAAAGAAAAGCTTCAAACTCTGTGAAAGGAAAATTATTCAGGGAGGTAAACTACCATTTCATGATGTCAGCTCTCCAAAGGGAGTTACTGTTCAAAGCTTTTCTCCTTCTAAACTCAAGGCTCAAAAAGAAAGAAGGGAAGAGAAAGGTTTTCCTCTTTCTTCTTTCACTTCCCTCCACCAACCCTATCACAACTTGTAAAATTAACATATTGGATGGACAAAAATGTTTAGTTCACAGTACCAGTGAGGTGATTTTTGATAAAGGGAACTGAGGGCCCTGCCATGGCAACAGCCACTGTTCATATATATATAGACCATTGGTAGGTACAAGCCTAACTCAGGTACTGCTTACACAACTACACATTCCTCCCTCAGAGCTGCCATAGTATTTAGAAACCAGCTGGCAATAGTAAGCCAGTGGCCTCTATCATGCAGCATAATAGAGCTTATTTTCCTTGTCTGAACTTGGTATTCATTTGCTCTCATCCTCCAGTAACTGCAATCTAATTTTGAAAAATAATGTACAAAGCCTAAATGAAGTTTTAAGGATAAGACTTAATTTTCTTAAAGCACAGTGACAATTGGCACAGACAGAAGTAATAAACAGAAGGCCATATAAGCCTGTGAATGGTATGTACACATTAATAGCTCATACTATCCCCATGGGAAATCTGAATAAATCCCATGACATTCCTTTTAACACACCAGGTCTTGATTGTGTCTTTGGGTTCTTGCTTTGACTGGACCTGACTCCTAGGGAATTTCCAGATCCACCCTATCCTCTCTATCCTGACAGCTATTAACTTAGTTAAGTTAGCCTTCCTTACCTCCAACCTTATGTGGACCAAACCTACCTAAACAACGTTAACACTGGCCTCTGTGGGACATTTCCGATGAAGACGACAGTCCTTGACCTCTGGGACACGAAACTGTTCAGGCCTCCCCTTGGTCCTATTTCTGTATCCTTTGCTCTCTATATCAGGGTCCTCCCTGTGATGGGGGTCCCCACAAGAAAGACCTCGGGGCCAATACGGATTTAGGCAGGAAGCATTTTCAAACATTACAAGATCCACAGTCAGAGTTTCAGCATTGTTAGTTCTTACTCATCTGACCTTGGCAGGACAGTAACAGTAGCTGATAACTGCTACTGTTTTATTCCCAACCCAGACATCACCATCTTTCCTCCCTCTTCTCGGGGACTTTCCCAATCAACATGCGTTCCAGCTCTTATAGTTGGTTGCTTCTACCCTTAACTCTTTTCTTATACAGATAATCTGCTACATATGTAATCCAGGCCATTCCTAGAACTAGGGCCACTTTTTGTTTTTAAGAGCATTACTGGAATATAATTCACATACCAGAAAATTCACCCATTTAAAGTACACTGGTCAACAGTTTTTAGTAATTCACAAGGTCGTGAAACGGTCATCAAGATCTAATTCCGGAACATTTTCATCAACCCCAAAAGGAATCCCACATCCCTCAGCAGGCCTTTCCCTTCCCTCCATCCTCTCCCAACCCTAGGGCCACTAAACCAACAATCTACTTTCTGTCTCTATCAACATGCCTGCTCAGGACATTTCATATAAATCCAATCATGTAATATCTGGTCTTTTTGTGTCTGGCCTCTTTTACTTATTAGCATATGTTTTCAACATCCATCCATGTCACAGCACATATCAGTACTTCACTTCTCATTCTTTTGCTGTGGTGCGTAGCCGTATGAACAGATCATTCCATATTTACCCGTCCACTGGATAATGGACATTGGAATTGTTTTTACATTTTGGCTATTATAAATGATGCTGCCATGAACATTCATGTACAATCTTTTGGGTGAACATATGTTTTCACTTTTCTCAGGTACATTTCTAGTACTGGAATTGCTGGGTCATACCGTTTACTTGAAGAACTGCCAAACTCTCTTCCGAAGTAGGTATGCCATTTTACATTCCCATCAGCAGTGTTTGAGGGGTCTAACTTCTTAGTATCTTCACCAATACTTGTCACAGAACATGTGTCTTTTTGATTCTAGTCATCCTAGTGAATGTACAGTAACATCTCCTTAAAATTTTTTTAAATAATTTTTTTGTAACCTCTACACCCAATGTGGGGCTCAAATTTATAACCCTGAAATCAAGATTCATATGCTCTATCAAATGAGCCACCCAGGTGCCCCTCCTTGCAGTTCTGACTGAAATTTCCGTAATGGGATGTTGAGTATCTTTTCACATACTTACTGGCCATTTGTGGACCTTCTTGGGAGAAATGTCTGTTCAAATCTTTGCCCCCTTTCAAATTGCACTGTCTTTTTACTGTTCAGTTTAAGAGTTCTTTATATATTCTAGATACTGGGACACCTGGATGGCTCAGTCAGTTAAGCGTCTGCCTTCAGCTCTGGTCATGATCCCAGGATTCTGAGATCGTATTCTGCATAGGGCTCCTTGCTCAGCGGGGAGTCTGCCTCTCCCTCTGCCTGCTGCTTCCCCTAATCACGCGTGTGTGTGCTCGCTCGCTCGCTCTCTCTCTCTCTCTCTCTCTGACAAATATAATCTTTTATATATATATATACACATATATATATATATGTATTAGATGTATATGTATATATATGTATTAGATGTATATGTATATATGTGTATGATGTACATGCATCATTTGCAAAATTTTTTCCCATAGCCCCACTACTTCAAAGTCTTCCCGCTATGAATTAGCACACAGTTCCTTAACCTCTACTCTGGGCCAAAGTCCTGTTACCCAACAACAATCTGCCTTAATTCCGACTTCTATATACCCAGATTTGTGGGTAATATCTGCCCTTGTGCTCCATCACCAACTACACTATCCTTTTACTTTGTGACGGTTCTGCTGTGCTGACTGCTGCCTAGAACAAAACTTCCATTATACCCACTCCACTAACACCCAACCGGACTACCACAAGTCTGAACTTTCCTCATTACACTGAACTTCCTCTGCCTGTACCATGCCCTAGCACAGTTCCCCTGTGCCAGTTTGTGGCATCACCCTACTTCATCAAATCCAATAAGATGCCATTGATTTTAAGACCAACATGATCTCATGTGCCAAGAAAGGAAGGGAAAAAAAAAAAAAAAAAAACCACCAAAGCAACTACAGCATGTCTTTGACTATGAGCCTCTCAATGTCAAAGATACTAGAATGTAGAGGAAAATGTTTTCTTAGAATTAATGAAATACAGTAGCTTTAGTCAACAATTCTGTAAGGCTGGTATTGTTGCTCTAGATGAGATCACTGACGCTTAGCGGTTACATGACCTGCCAAATGTCACAAAGTCAGTAGACTGGTAGAACACAGATCCAAATTCAGGTCTGACTCCAAAGCAATACTGCTTCCATTACACTTTCTTTAATCTGTCATATTAACATCAAAGCATACAACATGCACCAGTTTAAAAAATAAATTGTCACTCTTAAAGTAACTTATTTTTAAAATTATAAACTGCTATAGCCAAATAGAAAAAGCAATTAAAAGGTCTTTCATTCAAAATGAAAACACTCCATTTCTACATTAAGAATAAAGGCCTAAAAAAACACATATATACACATACATACACATTTTATATACACATATATAAAAGAATAAAGGTCTAAGGATGGTAATATAAGAAACATATACTCTTTGATCTAGCAATTTCACTTCTAGAAATGTATCCTACCAATACATCTGTACATAGAAGAAATGACAAGTGCGAGGTCATTTATTATTGAATTTTTTTTAATCTAAAAGACTGGAAACAACTTAAACGTCCTTCAGTAAATGCTTAAATTATGAAGCACTCATTCAATATGAATGCTGCTATTAAAGAAAAGAATGACTTCATGTACTAATAATATAGAAGAATCCGCAAGATATGTTGTTAAATAAACACAGTTTACCTATTTGCTTTACTGCACATAAAGTATCTCTGGAAGGTATCATTACCTATGGGAAGAATCCGACCTGGAAGTTGTGAGACAGAAGTGGGAGGGAAATTTTTTGTTGGTTTTGAAATCTTAAACATGTGAATCAAGGGGAAATACCCAGATGGATTAAACACAAACTCTTTAGTAATAAAAGCTGAGCATGGGAGTGTGAAGAAGCCTGGGATCTAGTCCCAGCTCTGCAACAACCAGGTAAGTGCCCCTGGAGGAGTCAACCTCCTTCTTGGCTCCTGGGGTAAATGAGGAATTTGCTCTGTCTCATCTTTTAAGACTCCAGCTTTCTAATTTCATTAGGACATATTTAGCTCCTATGTCAAACAGAATTTGTAGGTTCTATCAAGAATTCCTTTGTTTTGGGGCACCTGGGTGGCTCAGTGGGTTAAAGCCTCTGCCTTCAGCTCAGTTCATGATCCCAGGGTCCTAGGATCAAGCCCCACATCGGGCTCTCTGCTTGGCAGGGAGTCTGCTTCCCTTCCTCTCTCTCTGCCTGCCTTTCTGCCTATTTGTGATCTCTGTCTGTCAAATAAATAAATAAAAATCTTTAAAAAAAAAAAATTCCTTTGTTTTACATGTGTGGTATAACAGAAAGAATATCACGGTTTAAAATCAGAAAGGTTTCCTTACAGCTCTAGCTACCACTAGTTTCTAGCTATAGAATTTGCAGCAAATCATACCACTAAGTACTATTACCTGGGAAGCTGAGGTTCTAGCTATCTTCACAATTCTGTTACAAGGAGTCAAATCAGACACCCAAAAATTTTCCGAGGTTTTTACACCACTATGTGAAATGTAAAATGTGTGTGTGTGTGTGTGTGTGTGTGTGTGTGGAAACAGAGAGAAAGAGAGAGAAAATGAATCCCCCTTCACGTATTATAAACGAAGTATAAGAAAAAACATGGGTTTTGGAATCTGTCAGGCCTGGATATCTCACTTAATTGATATATAATCTTGGGAAAGTTACTTAAATAAATCTTAAATCTCAATTTCCTGACCTATCAGATGGCCACAGTGATTCTCATTTGAAAGGGCTATTGTGGAGATTAAATAACACCTTAAAAAAAAAAAAAAAAGATTAAATGACACTGTTAAGTACCCACTACACAGCTTAGCCCAAAACAGGCATTTAAAATTTGGTTCTCTTAAAAAAAAAATTTTGGTTCTCTTGGAGCACCTGGGTAGCTCAGTCAGTTAAGCGTCTGCCTTCAACTCAGGTCATTCTTCCAGCGTCCTGGGATTGAGCCTCGGATCCAGCTCCCTGCTCAGTGAGGAGTCGGCTTCTCCCTCTCCCTCTGCCACTCCCCCTGCTTGTACTCTCTCCCTCTCACTTGCTCTCAAATAAATAAAGAAAATATTTTTTAATCAATCAATAAGACCTGTTTTTCTTCCTTTCCAAACTTAGAAACAAAGGCTGCCCCATAAAGCAGGTAGCTGACCAACCTGCTTCCAGCTGTAACTTTTGCTCCCCAGGGCCTGGCTGGTTACTTCCCTTTTCATTTCCTTTCCCTACTATCCACTGCCACCTACAAATATCCTAAAACTTGTCTTCATTTCTTATCTCACAGAACGGAAAATGAATGGTCTGCTAGAGCAAAACTGGAAGTAAAGGGGGTTGGTAATTTTCACAGTCCATATTTTACTAAACTTTTAAAAAAAAATTCCACATGATGGGTGCCTGAGTGGCTCAGGTCATGATCCCAGGGTCCTAGAATCAAGCCCCGCATCAGGCTCCCGGCTCAGCTAGAAGCCTGCCTCTCCCTCTCCCTGCCACTCCTTCTGCTTGTGCCTGCTCTTGCTCTCCTTCTCTCTCTGCCAAATAGACAAATAAAATCTCAAAAAAAAAAAAAAAAAATTCCACATGAATCCTGCTTAGGGTCATTCACTGACCCACTCAATGTACAAACGCTAACCAAGCAACTATGATGTGTCAAGAGCAGAGGATGCGATCTCAGCTCTCATGGGGCTGGCAGTTTTGTGAAGGTTGACCATCAACATATAAATAAGCAAAACAGATATAGGAAAGGGTTATGTGAACTCTAAAGGAAAATGAAGGGGCCTGACAGCAGCAGGAACCAGCAAGGAGAATGTGATATTACATAAGAAGAGAGCCACAAAGGGCTTCACTGGCAATGTGACATTTCAGAATAAAATCCTAGATCGGTGGAAGGAGTCAGCCATGCTGTTACACAGGGGAAGATCACCGCAGGCAGAGAAAATTACGTTAAAGGTAGTAAGGTGAGAGAGTGGGTGACATGCCTGAGGAATAGCAAGGAGGCGAGTGTGCCTACAACAGAATGAATGACAGGGAAAACAGCACATGAGTTCAGAAAGTTAACAGAGGCAATCAAAGCCTTCTAGGCCATGGTTAAGGACTTGGATTTTATTCTAAATAAAATAAAAAGCACGGCAGAGTTTGATGGCTCTGATCTTATTCTATACTGGCTACTGCCTTCCTTTACCAGTCTTGCTATGCAGGGGACAGACGTCTTCTTTCTGATACTTCCTTTCACTGGGATTAGTCAAGAACCACCCCACAGCAGCAATCAAAGCAGGGTGTATGTACACTTTGCTTACGACCCCCTTTAAGATGTTGTGGCAAAAGATTTCTATTGATTCAAGGAGGAAAAAAAAAGTGAAAGCACTTCAAACATATTTAGGAAAATGTAGGTCAATTATACTTGAAAGTTCTTTCAGCAATATATTTTTAATGTGCTTTATCATTTCATAGAAATAAATAAATGAAGAATATTAACACTGTAATATGGATCTGAAGAGTATCCATGGTCTATTAAGTTCATTCATTCAACAAGTATGTGTTGAGTATTTACTGCATAGAGCTGGTACAGTCCAAAGTGAGAATAAAACTGATGTGCTCCTGGAGCTTGTGGAGCTTACAACTTAGTAGTGGAGACAACACATAGCAAACAGAATAAAGATGACAGTTTATTTTTTGAGAGAGAGAGAGGGAGGTGAGAGGCAGAGGGAGAGAGAGAATCCCAAGCAGGCCTGAACTTAGAATCCTGAGATCATGACCTGAAATCAAGAGTCGGACACTCAACCAACTGAGCCACCCGGGAGGCCCCAAGATGACAATTTTTGAAATAAGTACTACAAAACAAAACAGACTCATGTGGATAGCGAATGGATAGAAGAAGGGGCTTGTTTTTTAAAATTACATTACCAAATACTGTAGCCATGGGTCTACAGCATGACTGAACTTGGGGGGGGGGCCCTTACTGAACCTCTTATCCTAATAATAAGAACTAAATTTCTCACGGCTTTCATCTCAAGGTGGGAGGAGAATGCTCTCACCAGAGGTTCTCTCCAAACTACATGCCAGAAGGATGGGCCAGCACTTTTCAGAAAGTGGCTCTGTCTACTCTCACCAAAGACTACTCTTCTTCTGATTGTTTAACCTCATTTATCCACCCAGCAATTCTTTCTATGAAATCTCTCCTTCAAATCAGACTAGATCAGTAGATAAGTTTAAACTCCTTTAAGTGGAGATAAACATGGCTCATATCAAAAGGAAGCATATAAACAACCATCTTACAAAAATACCCAAATATGTAGATTTTAAAAGTCAAGAGCTAAAAGACATGTGTTCATAGAATTTAAGACTTTGCTCACACCATTTAAAGTCCCAAATTATAGCTTGTCTATATGCGCACAGCCTAATTTCACAGTACATATTGCCACATCAATTGCAAACCACACAAAGAGAAAACAAACATGTAACTAAATTTTGAATCACATTTCTATGTACATAGGTCAGATACTATTCTTCCCTTCAGTAAGAATACTTTTACAGTGATCATTAGCAAATTCAAGAAAAGGTTTTACTCACTGCTGTGGGTTGAACTGTGGCACCCGGAAAGATGCCTAACTCCTAACACCCTGGTAGTTGCGATGTGACCTTATTTGGAAATAGGGTCTTTGCAGGTACAATTAAGTTAAGGATCTCCAGATAGGTCATCCTGGACTTAAGTCAAATGGTTCTATCTTCATAAGAAAAAAGAGTAGAAGATTTGAGACACACAAACACAGACAACACCCAGAGAGGCAAGACCACATGAAGGCAAAGACCGATCAGAGCGATGGGTCCACAAGCCAAGGAAGACCAAGGGCTACCAACAATCACCAGAAGCTGGGAGAGAGGCATGGAAGGGGATTCTCCCTCAGAGCCTCCAGAAGAAATCAACTCTATCACTAACCTGACTTTAAGGTTTTGGCCCCCTTAACTGTGAGAGAATACATTTCTGTTGTTTAAAGCTACAACATTTGTGGTAATTTGTTATAGAAGACCTAGGAATCTAATACATTCACCTATAAAATTTGAACTCTCCCTTCTTGCAAATAATTTTTTGTATGTAGTTTATAGCCCAAGAAAAATGGAGGATAAAACAGATCTTTTTCTATTCACAAACTATTAGAACTCAAAAACTGAGCTGCCCTCACAGTACCAACATTACAATTTATTACAAAGAGATATACTTAGATCACGAAGTAAGTTTCTGTTGTTAGTCAAAAAAAAAAAACAAAAACTACACACACACAAAGTCACAGAAGGTAAATGGATTTTAATGGTTCGAAGTTTCTAAAGTTTGAGGAAAGTAGTCAAAAAGAAATTATCAAAATTACCAAAAAGAAATATATATAAATTCATATAATAATAAACTCTCAAGACTATAACAAATTAGTTGTATTATTTTTAGTTTAGTTTTTTAAGTATAAAATAACTATGTCCCCATTGTAGAAATTTTGGGAAATCATAAGAAAAAAAATTTTATACTCACCTTTAGAATCAAATTTAGTCCTCACAATTTCTCACCTTAATTGCTCAAATAAGGCCCATCATTACAGGCCTTTGTTTACAATCAAGTTTGTATGGCAGTTACACAACTATGAAATTGAGAGTTTACAATGGAAATTCTGATCTAATTTTAACATAAGCCTTATAATTGAAACACACAAATGGGAACTACAAGGAGAGGCTATTGTCATGGGGGTTTCCGACAAGGTGCTTTCCCTTGATCATTTTGGGTCCTAAACTGTTCTGGTCTCTAATCATAATTTACATATCAAGCAAGCCCTCAATTTTAGAAATAATATTTTTAAGGAAGAAAAAGCAATAGATAGAGATCAAAATACTAACAAATTTTATTCAAGAGTTTTTGAATAATCTCACCCATTTCACTTTCATTTTATTTTTCAAAAACAAGTAATCAAACAGATGGCACAAAAAGCAGGCAAAGAGGAACATCCAATAGCTACCACACAACAGTGGAGATTAAAACACTGATAATGAAAATTTTTGCCAAACCAAATCTCTCAAATGCAGGTTAAGCAGTGATGTTTTTGTTGAAAACAAAAATTTCACTACCTCTAGGGACATTTTTAAACGGTTCCGCCATTTAGATATGTTTACTCAAAATTACACAGCATCCCCACTCTTTCCATGTGGGCTGCAGACAATGACTTCCTTCCAAAGAATACAGTATGGAACATGGCAGGAAAAGAGGTAGGAGCCTTATAGTAGAGAAACCACACACAGCACCTCAGCCAGGTGACCGTGCTCAACATCAACAGTAAGAATCGTGCTGACAATGTACACCCTTGATGTGATGTGATGCGATGAGCATGGCACTTTACCTCTCAGTCTTTCTCCCAAAAACCTTTACCTCCAGTCTAGTCATAAGAAAAGCATCAAATCCTGATAGAGGGACATTCTACAAAATGCTTCATAAATTCTCCTCAAAACGGTCAGGGCCACCAAAAACAAAGTCAGCAAAGAGGAGCCTAAGGAAATGTGACAACTAAATGTAAAGTGGTATCCGGATGGAATCCCAGACCAGAAAACAGGTACTAGGTACCACAGAAACCTGAATAAAGTATGAACTTTAGCTAATAAAAAAAAGTGTCAATATTGGTTCATTAATTATAACAAGTGTACCATAAAATATCAGAGGTTAGTAACAGGGAAACTCGATGCTGGACATATGGAAACTTTGTTTTATTTTTTTATTTATTTTTGAGAGAGAGGACACAACAGCAAGCAAAAGCCAGAAGGCAGAGGCAGGGGGAGAAGCAAATCTCAGTCTCAGGATCCTGGTATCATGACCTGAGCAGGTGCTTAACCAACTGAGCCATCCCAGGCACCCCATGGGACTTTGTTTTTATCTTCTCAATTTTTCCATAAATTTAAAACTTTTCTTAAATAAAGTCTATTTTTAAAATGTACATGGCAGTCATTTCCAGAAAAATACTAATTATGATCCCAGATAAGACTTTTCTAATCACCCACATGTAAAAGCTTACTTAACTTATGGAAAACAACCAGAGCCACTCACTAAATGTTTCTTCTAGCACTCCGATTCCATCTGGATTTTTGCAAGACTGGTAATTCAAGTACTTGAGGGCAAGATAAAGGGCATCTAGGCCAACTCTACCTTTCAAACAAACATCTGATTTATTGTGAAGGGTGTGAAAACCCAGTCTCATAATCACAGAGCTATTTATAAATAAGACAGACAATTTTAAACCAATAAAATAACAAAAAAATAGTAATTCAGAAGAAGATGCTTCTAAAGCAGAGGCTTTGTGCAGGAAGTCTGGTCTATAGAAATATTTGTTGAATGAATGAATCACTATCCTGATAAATCCTATTTTGGACGTTCACTTCTTATAACACTACAGTGCCCAGGGATGAGACGGCATCTGTTCAGTTAGGTGCTCTTAAAAGAGAAGCAAAACCCTTGTTTCACAGCAGGACCCATGTACCTAGCAGGGGCCGGGGGCGGGGGATGTGTACCCCTCACCCAATCTCCCAAGACAAGTTTCCCTGTTGTGGTCACTGCAAAAGAGCCTGACTCAGCCCGGCCATGGAACAGGTAAGACAAAAGAAATAGTTCCTGAGGAAGGCAGACAGTGTACAGTAAAGATAACCCAAACACAGATACCTTATTGATTCTCTCAGTCCCCACTTCTGAGGCTGTTCAAATTTAACTACAAATCAGACTTGCAGAAAAATTGAGTTTTACACACTGAACTCCTCAGGGACACGTACATCAGGTACATGTTGAGTCACGTGTATTTGACTTGACAACAATACCTCTCCAGAATTTATATTCACCATGTACCAGGCACTAAGTACTTTACACACATTAGTTACTGAAACCTCATAACAAGTCCATGAAGGAGGTAAGCACTCTTGTTATTGTCTCCATCCTACAGGTGAGGAAAAGGAGACAGAAGATATTAAGTAACTTGCCCAAAACCACAGGCAATAAGCGGTAGAGACTGATTCCATGCAGTCTGGCTCGATTCTGTGCCCAAAACCACTACACTACACTTAGAGCTACCTTCAGAAAACAAAATAAATGTATCGCCTCTATTTTCTCTGTATTTATGGAGTTAAAGGTCCAGACCTCAAACCATCCCCATACATCTCAGTCGATCCTGACACTGATAATAAGCTGGCCAGTAGGCAAAGCGTTGCCTGGGATGTATGATGGGCGTTGCAATAAACACAGATACAAAACTACCCAGATTCCCTTCTGCCGTCTAAGAGCAGAGATAACTCCAAGTTTACCATACATAATGATTTCTCCTTCCCCTTTAAACTGTTATCAAACTCTCACACCCAATACTGAACTGATAAAAGGTCATGATGCTACCCAAGACTTACGGTAGAGAGATATGAATACCAGTTTTATTTTTTCAAGTACAAAATGATTGTCTAATGAAAACAACAGGAACTTGCAGGATAAAGAGAATCCAACATGACAAGATGAACCAACACTTAAGGTAAGATCTCTTACCTTAAGGCACTCACAATAAGGAAGCTGTCAGCGCAAATGAGGAAAAGAAAGAGCTTACTAGGGAAATATTGTAAAAATACTAAACAACTCAACTGTAATCACATTATATATTTACAACAAACTAACATTGTACAAATGTTTAAAGAATGAGGAATGATGGGGGCAGGGAGTCACAGTGTAAAAAGAATATAAAGATGAGTTAAGGTCTTCCTGCATAATTTGTTTATTTAGTTGTAGCACTGTCTACTCACTCCATCCCACAAAAAAGCCACATTCATTTGAGGTCATTTTACCTCTTGCTATTTCCTCTGCAGTGAGTCTGCAAAGTTGTGAGGCATGGTGGTAATCCTACTCATTGAACAGAAAGCAATTGAGTGAAACATAGAAGCAACCAAACCTCTAGCACCCTGTAAAACCACAAGAGAGCAAGATCTTTTTTTCCCATGTTCTAACACATTTTGTAAAGTCGTTTTCTTAAGCAGCAATATACCTAGAATGACTGCATGCTTGTCTAGAGTCACAAGCTGTCTACTTAAAGTCAGGTCATAGGACTCTAACACTGGAAATTAAGTCAAAAAATTTTAAATGGACTTCATCAAGCAACTCTCACTGACTTACTCATGTCACTAATTTCAATCTATAAACAAAGGTGAAGAAAAATTTTTTTCTGTAAAAACTCTGTAATACTTAGTCTCCAAAGTTAAACTTCAGGTTGGCCCAGAGATTTGCCTTAATCAATTTTTTGTTGCTTTCAGAAAAACTCATGTAAAAAACATTAGCTAAGAATAGCTGAAGATAAAAAGCAGAGAAAAGGAATTTTTCTGAAAGGCACTAAATATACTGTGCTTATATAAAGTAACATGGATTGACAAAAGTAAAAATATTAAATAATTTAAATCTTACTTCAAAATCTATTTTTCAAGACCCTATAAGCAGTTATGAAAAGAAACAGGATATAAAATATGGAAAAATGGTGAAAATACAAGTTAATCTTCATAGTAACAGAACGATAAAAGAGAAACTGAAAAGAACTAAAGGCAGGTAACTACTTATAAACCTCTGGGGAATGTCCATACCATCTCACCTCCTCTTCTGCTAGTATGACTAAATGGAAGCAAATTCCATACTGTCTCAATACACTTTCCGTCATGGAAAGGTGGTGGAATGGGGTAGGAAACTCTACAAGGATGGCAATGAAGTCCCTTATTCTTCACACTTACATTCTGAAGAATTATCAAAAAGTGCCAGAATCTCTCAAGTCCCCACATGGGGCAGGGATGGAACCTAAATCTGTTTCTTACTTCTACCATGTCTTGTGTTCTGTTAGTGCACATCTGCTCCATCACTCAGGCATAAGTGGGAGTAGGGAGAGTGGGGGTTGCTGTCAACTTCCTAAGACCACGTTAGCTCACCTTTGCCCACATCAGCCTGGTTGAAGGGATTCTTCTTAATGAGCAAAAATCTCAGAATTAAATTCTTCCCCATCCACCCACCCCCAACTTGTTTCTGGCCCAAAGTGTAGTCTCCAACTGAAACTCTGACTCATTCCTAACGTTCTGCCTTTCCTGTGTTTTCTTATCAATAACTCCTCCCTACTCCTATTTAAGTTCAACCATGTTTGGGGACAGCACAAATAGAATGCCTGAATAGCCCCAGGACCAATATGAAAGAAAAAACTAGGAAACAAAAGAACCTTGCTACACAAATACTATCAGGCCCAGAAGTGGTAAGAGCCAGTTCTGCCAAGCTTTCAAGGAGCAGGTAATTCCAGTATTACACAGATTCTTTCAGAGAACAAGAAAGGAGGGAACACTCCCCAACTCATGAGGCCAGTATAACCTAGGTATCAAAATCAGACAAGGACATTAGAAAAAATGAAAATTACAGGCCAACTTCACTAAAATAGAGATGCAAAAAAACCAAAAGCCCATAAATAAAACATTAGCAAACAAAATCCAAGAGTATATAAACAAAAATATACATTATGACCAATGTATTTCAGGAATCCAGGAATACAAGGATACATAGCCTTTTTTTTTTTAATTATAATTCACCATATGAGCAGATTAAAGGAAAAATAACATGATCATAAGAGATAACAGGAAAAGCATGAGAAAATGTCACATCTTAAAAATTCATAGCAAGTGGGACTAGAAGGGAACTAAAAACCTGCAGAAATAATTTTTTTAACAGTGAAACTCTAAAATCAAGAACAAAAAAGAATGTCCACCATTACCATGTTTATACAACATTAAATTTGAAAGTCCTAACCAACACACAGTAAGTAAAAGAGTTGAAAAATTATTTGATGATATATTTATTAATACAGAAAATCCTACAAAATATACATAATATTCTGGAAACAGAGTTCTACAAGGTGTTTGGATAACAAAATCTATAGAACTCCTGGACTTCCCTCCCAAAAAAGGCCATTTCTGCATATAAGCCATTATAAAACCTAAGTCAAACAGACGATACCATTTACAGTAGCAACAGCAAATATATGGTAACTAGGAGTAAATCTAATAAAATATATTCTAGACCTTTACGGAAAAGAAACTATAAAGCTTTAAATAAAGGCCAAAGACGTATGACCTGACATACATATGTTCATGGACTGAATTGTCAAAAAGGTCAATTTCCTTATTATGATACAATTTAAAATAAAAAAGTTGGGGTGCCTGGGTGCCTCAGTCGGCTGAACGTCTGACTCTTGGTTTGTGATCTCAGGGTCCTGGGATCCAGCCCCACACTGGGCTCTGCACTCAGCACGGAGTCTGCTTATCCCTCTCCTTCTCCCACTCTCTATCTCTAAAATAAATAAAAATAAAATTAAAAAGCTTTTGGACTTGTCACTGAACTCAACAGAACCAGAAAAACCTGATGGTTGTAAAATTTATGAACAGGAAAAATACCCAAGAAATTCTTTACAAGAGTAAGCTCCAAAAGAATTGTTTTGTTCAGTGCTGTTCTGCCAGAAGTTACACAGTTCCTATTACATGGTCCTGGCCACAAATATTTGTTCAATGATATTTTTATTGAATGAACACAGCAGTGAGGTTTATCCTAACCATTTACAAAATGAAGACAGAATGGAACTGACACAGGAATAGGCAAAAAGACTAATGGAACTGAATAGCTGGCAAAAAAAAATCCAAGTATATGAAATCCAACATATAAAGAAGAGCAGATCACGGGGGAAAGATGGACTAATCAATAAAAGGTGCTGGAACAATTGCTTATGTAGACAAGAAAAATGAAAATGGGCAGAGGGAATTATAAAGGACCTATAAATCTATAAACACAGCATGCACTATCTCTAGAACCTCTCTAGAAAAGTCTCACAGTCTTATTTTCTAAACATATTTAGATGTTATCCTAACTGAAAAAAAAACAGTGCGTTGCTTGGAATAGTAATGCTTAATGATATAAGTGCTTACTAAATATTATTCTTAGGTCTGAGCCCTCAAACTCATCTTGTCGTGAAGCCTTGCTTCCATCACTTCCTAGCTTTGTGACCTTAGAGAGGTTACTGATTTCTCTCAGCTTCATCTAACTCATCTACAAAATGACTTATACTAATACTTGACAACAGGGTAACCGCTGGAGTATTTTTTAGTCCTTTTAGCTTTTTTTTTAAATTTTAGAACGCCATTAAGTTTATAGATGAACTTTCAGAAATGACATAGTTAAGAGCTTGCAATTTCAAATCCAAGAATACAGTGTTCTTTTCTATTCCTTTAAGTCTTCTATATGAACCACAATAGCATTTTTAGGTTTTCTGATAAAAATGTTAACACATGTTTTTAGTGTATAAAAGAACTTTTTGTTTGCTGTCATACAAGAGACCATACATACAATGGTCTCTTCTTCCATTGTATCCTCTATTTGGTTTGTAAAATAATTTTTTGCATGAAATACTACTGTGCAATATGGAATGGAGTAGGGGTTGGAGAAAGAACAGCAACTGATCCCATTTTGAGGGAGGATGAAATTCAGAATCTCACCAGGCTTCTCTCAGTCTACTTCCTCAATTTAAGACTTTCTGTCTGGGAATATTAAAGAAAAGCATCCAGCGAAACATTAACATACAAGATCCTCTCCATCATAATTTGGTTTTCTTAAATAGCACTAAAAAAGACCTTATTACCTCATGGCATACAACCCAAAAATAGTAGCGAAGGCTTCGACAGAATATGTACAAATCTGTAAATCCCAGTGCATATGCCTGATGCTTTATTTATTTCTCACAAAAACAAGAAAGAGCAACAGCTTAAATCTACAAGTAACTATTAGGTTATATAGCTTCTAAAATGTTGCTGTTAGGGGCGCCTGGCTGGCTCAGTCACTGAGCGTCTGCCTCCAGCTCAGGTCATGATCCCAGGGTCCTGGAACTGAGCCCCCGCATTGGGCTCTCTGCTCAGCAGGGAGCCTGCTTCTCCCTCTGCCACTCGCCCTGCTTGTACGCACGCACGGGCTCTCTGTGTCACTGTGTCTCTCTCTGTCAAACAAATAAATAAAATCTTTTTCTAAAAATAAATAAAATAAAATGTTGCTGTCATTACATAATTTCTAGCATTTTGTATGCTGAATTCTGTGCCAGGAAATATATAGTTATTAACTATTTTACATGTTGCTTAATTCTCAATTATCAAGTTTCACTGATCCTGAAATTTGTTCAGCAATTTAGACCTCTGAAAGCTAAACAGTGGTGATAAATAAATAAATAAATAGATAGATAGAAAGAAATGGTAAAAGTTCTCCTAAACCTTTATTCCCGCTCACGTAACAAAATCAGAGCTCCAGTTCAATTTAGGATATAGTTTCCAGCAAGGGCAAAATGTCTGTTCTCTCCTGTGTTTAGAGCACACTGGCTGCCCCCAAAACTGCCCCTTCTGTACCCACAGCTGCCCTCACCTGAACTTCAGATTCCAACTGAGCCCTGAATTTCAGTTTGAGACCTTCTGCGCACTCAAACCCTTACATTGTTAGTATGTGACTTCAAACTTCTGTCTTGTTGCTCCATAAAAAGTAGGCAGTCATTATTGCTCTTGAATGTGGGGCTCTCTCCATCAGTCTTTGCTGTTCCTTCTCTTCACAGTCCTTGGCACAACAGTGCTCAATGGATGCTCTTGGCCAACAACCAGTCCTATCCACCTACAGAGACTAAATATTATACTACTATGGGATCCTGAGCATTTGAAAGGACGTTGTAACATGTGCCACCCAGACTTATGTTTAGTGTATAGCAGTGGAGCAATGAAAGCAAACTGCAAATATAAATCTCATTTTAAAAAAAGAAAGAAAAAGACCATCCCTCTGCTGGGGTGTTTGGGGGAGGGAGGGTAGGGACACAGAGAAATCAAGCAGTTGAAACTCATGTCCTATATTAAATAATTTACATGTTGAGCAGAGAAAACAAAATTGCAAATCTATTAAGAGTATGATTTGGCTTTTTTGTTCAGGTGTGGAAAACCAGGCATTCACTTGGCTTAAGAAAAAAAACTCAGATGAAGCATAAACAGAATAAACCAGTCAATACAGATTAAGTCAAAACAACAGTAGTTTTAAGATATAATATGCATGTATGAATTTCATTATACAAGCTGTTATAATAGTTAAAACACCACTAAGTGTACGCAAAGTGATATGTAAAAATAAAAATATCTGAACAAAGGGTGGTCAAACCTCAAAACAAGTGCTATAACCACCACCCAAAAATGCAAAATAGAGGAAGTTGTCTTCTTCAGAGTTTAAGAGTGAAAAAATTATCATTCTATCTAACTTTCATTCCACTGGGGAAGAGAGTCCCACGGAGGCAAACCAGTTTCATGCCCTTCCTATGTGCTTAAAAAATAAATACAACTTGCCATTACTAACATTTACAAGAGTCAAGCAGTATTATGTTCACATCAGAAGCATTTTTATCAATACTACCAAAATTGCCTTTTAATTTGCACTAACAAACAAAGGAAACTAAGTTTGCAGTAGCGCACGCACGCGCACACACACACACACACACACACTCTCTCTCTCTCTCTCTCTCTCTAAAAGAACCCAGAAGGCTATGAGGATTAAAATTTTACTCCGGGAAAATACTGATTATCTTATCAATTCTCAGTTGATTTCATTCTGAAGTCATCAGTGAAACTCCTACAGAACTGTGACAATACAAAGTCATGCAATAAAACCTAGACAACATAAATTCTCCCCTACTTAACAAATCTCTAAATGCTTTAGGGAAAAAGAAAATGTGCATTACATACTTTCAATGTCTTCCAACTAGCTCTTCATAGATTCATACATACTTCTTGCCCACAACCACAACTCATGAGAGTTGGGGGAAAAAAAAAAAAACAAAACACCTCAAGGCGAAAGCTTGACTTACTCCCCACCCACACTACAGGTAATGAAAATAAATGCCACTCCTTTAAAGTCACCATAAAATGAAGGGACTAAAACACAAGTCAAACATGAGAAAGCAAGTAAGGAAAAATACAAAGAAGCCAAACTATTAATCATAATCACCTTAAGTGGCTTTATTACAAAAGAAACTCAACAGGATTTCTTTTTAAATAAAATGTAACAATGCAGTGCTTATAAAACAACAAAAGAGTGAGAAAAAATGCATCAAATTTAGTCAACAGAGGAACGCAAGTATGAAAACATCAATATCAAACATGGTAAAATTTACTGGACAACAGCTATAGAGAGATTTTTAAATGCCAATACGCAACAAGGTAAATGGTATTATTTAGGCCAACAAAAAGTATCAACACAAAAACTATTAGAAGCACCGAAAGTTGGAAAAAAATATTATCTACAGCATGTAGTCAAAAGTGTAGGACACAAAGCACATAAGATTAATGAAGTTTCAATGGACCTAAACCAAATTTTATACGTAAAAGCACAGGCAGATGTGCCACAAAATGAATGAAGATTGGGCCCCAAGGTCCTTCGGTTATACAAATGACTTCTTTTCTCATTCTAAACAAATATTCATCTGTGTACACAATTCTGTATTCCCTCTTAAAGAGGGACACCAAAACTACACAAGCTTTGGGCCCCTCAACACTTGGATCTCTCCCTGCACCAAAGAAAAGACCTATACCTTCTCCAATGTCCAGAAATTCCAGATCCCTAGCCACAATGCTAAAAACAGAACAAAAAGGCAGAAATCAACCAAAACTTAAATTTCAACTATATTGTAAATAAACAATTCAAATGAGAAAAAATTTTAATTCACAAAATTAAAACGGGATTTCTACAAATACTAAATGACTAATGCAGTATTCAGAGGTGAAATCATAATTCTGAATGTGTTCATCAAAAGAGAAAAACAAAGTAATAAAATATAAGATTTTAGAAAACTATTAAACCCAAAAGAAAACAGAACATAATAATTAAGGATAAATACAAAGATCTATCAATTGATAGCACTGACAGTTTAAGAGCTGGCACTTTGGGACAAGGGTGGGGACCATTCTAGAAAATTTAAATGAGTAGCACTGGGCAGGAATGGCTTCATCATCTTAGACTCCCTGAAAAAGAGGCAGTATATTGGCATGTGGTAGCCCTCAAAAAAAAGTTCAGATAATATATATATTCAAAGGAAAGAGGCTGTACCAAAAATAAGATACTCTATGTACAGCCATATAATAAAACTGAGAAGCTTCACTATGGTAATATTTTTACACAAAATTTAAAAAAAAAAAAAAAAAGAAGGGGCGCCTGGGTGGCTCAGTGGGTTAAGCCGCTGCCTTTGGCTCGGGTCATGATCTCAGGGTCCTGGGATCGAGCCCCGCATCGGGCTCTCTGCTCAGCGGGGAGCCTGCTTCCTCCTCTCTCTCTCTGCCTGCCTCTCTGCCTGCTTGTGATCTCTCTCTGTCAAATAAATAAATAAAATCTTTAAAAAAAAAAGAAAGAAAAACACATAATTACACACAAAGATGTTACCTCAAGAAATAAAAAACTATATTAACAGAAGATAAAATGGACAACACTGTCTAAGTAAGAACTATGAACAAAATGAGTATCTGGAATAATGACAACAGTGGTTAAGTTCAGATTTTTTAAATGCAAAATTTAAAACTCCTTAAGAATGTGAAGATGAACACACCATCCCATTCATCCTACAAGACAAATATGACTTTGATCACAGGTTTTATGTATCCAGAAAATGGAAATAAAACAATACCCATACAATTTAATAAAATAAACCAGAAGCTTACCAAGTGAAACGACAGTATATAAAATTCCTCAGTGTACTAATACACTCTACTGAAGCGATGCATATGCTAGGTATTTCTTACCACTTCAACATCAAGGGATAAAACAAATAGGATCCTTTTCTACAGATGCAAAAGGAGCATCTGATAAAATTACATTGCTAATAATAACATTCAATAAAAACACTAATAGGATATGTTAAGTAAGAATACTTAACATAATGAAAAATTTATATTTCATATGATGTCAGGGGAGAAAAAAGCAGTAGCAAACAAGGACGTCTACTGCATTCATTTTGATCTTAACTATTTTGTTATTTTAAAAGTTTAAAAATTCTGGCCCAAGCAGTACAACCAGAGAAACAGGATGTAAATATGTAAAAGGGAAGAAATCTGTATGGAGACAGATGTTAATGGACTTACTATAGTGATCATTTCACAACATATGCAAATACTGTATCATTATGCTGTACCCTTGAAACTAACATAAAGTTATATCTCAATTATATCTCAACAAAAGTAAATAATAAATAGGAAGAAACAAAAACGCAAGAAAAAAATATTTACAATACACACAGCTGACAAAGGACTTGTATTCCAAATGTAGTAAGTCTACAACTCAGTAACACAAGCAACCCAATTTTTTAAAAAGGCAAAGGATTTGAACAGACACATAGCCAACTTGCACCTAAAAAGATGTTCGATGTCATCACTCAGAGAAAAGCAAATTAAAACTACAGTGAGATACCACTATACATCCATCAGATTAGCTAAAATACCAACTGCTGGCTAAAATACCAAGGACTCAAAATAAGTGGAACTCCCATACATCTTTGGTGGGAATAAAAAATGGTCCAACCATTTCACAAGAAACTGCCAAACTGTTTTCCAAAGTTAAACATATGACCTAATAATCCACAACATGGATTATAATCCAAGAGAAATGAAAATATGAATCCATACACCAATATATATATGAATGTTCAGTGCAGCTTTATTCATAGTTCCTAAAAACTGGTAACAACCCAAATGTTCCATCAACAAGGAAACAGGCACATAAAATGCAGTATATCATAATATAGAACACTACCAAGCAACAAATAGGAACAAACTACCAAAACAAGCAATATCATTTTTCGGGATGAATCCCCAAAAATCCCAAGGTACAAAGGAGTGCATGCTGTATAATTCTATAATATAAAGTCCAAAACAGGCGAAATTAAACTATAGTGATCAAGTCAATACAGAGGTTACCTCTGGAGATTATTAATTGGGAAAGGACACAAGGGACTTTCTTGGGGTGACAAAATATTCTGTATCTTGCTTGTGGTAATGGTTACATAGTTTTGACACACAGATTTGTCAAAACTCACTTAGTACACTGAATATGGTTGCATTTTATCATACATGGTTACAAGCAGAGAATGAGAAGGCAAGCAGGAGTGGAATGAATGGGTCTAGCAGGAAGCTTTTACTTTTTGTTTTACATACCTTTTATTACTTATATCTTTGCATACAATAAGGCAAAAAAATTATATTTTTAATGAAATTTTCACTAATATTTCACTTAGTTTAATTAAAAAAAAAATCACACATACATTATCACTGGAGCAAAACAGAAACCAAGACATAGATTCCCTATAAAAGATGTAACAATACAAGAAAATCTGATCATAGAAGAAGAGAAATGTTTTTGAGACATTGAGAGATGTTTTTCTAAGCTTTTAAGTGATTAAAAAAAAATCCTGATTTTAGTGTATTCTGTGTTTACCATATAACAGAGAAACTAACTAAAGTAAAAGACATACAGAGGTTTTTTTCTACCAATTAGCAAATTTATTTACAACTTTCTAATTATAAATGACCACTGCAGAAAACTTATAACCGTATAAAGAAGAAAATAACTCATTATTTGGGTCTCTTTCTTCCCATTGTTTGTTCTATTATTTTAAGGATGAAAAATCAGGACAAAACATACCACTTCATATTTTTTCTTTGTGGAAATTATAGTATAAGCAACTTCCTGTTTCATCATATAGATTTTTAAAATCATTTTTCTTAGGCTACATTGATCTGCTTTACATCCACTAGAAGAACGAACTATATTTTAACCATTGGCCTATTTAGGACAATTATAGCATGTCACTATTATAAATCATGTCATAATAAATCTTTGTAAAATGTTCTTTATGGTTCTTACTCATTTCCTTAGTAAAAATCCCTGGAGGTATACTTATCAAGTCAAAGAAGAAGGCTAGGTAGGCTATTGATAAAGTACAAACTCTACTCCAGACGGCTAGACCAACTGTACTCCCTTAAGAGTGCATTCAGCAGCACTGACGTTTTAAAGTTGTTTTTCCCCATTATAGGATATATTTTAAGTGCAGTGAAGAAAACCCAGACACAGAAAAGAAAAACACCAAAAATAATTAAAATCATCCAGGAATGTTTACTCTTGAGTCCTTTTTTCCATATGCATACATAATTAAACTTGTGTGTTGTACTGTATATGCTTTTATAATCTACTCTCCTCCCCTATTTAATGAGCATTTCTTCCTTACCAAAGTGTCTCAAAATTCATTTTAATAACATGGGCCATTATTTAATCCATCTTGACTACTGATCACAAAGACCATTTCTAAAACTTTAGCATTAAGTCACATTGTCATAAGTTTTGTATATAAATCTTTGGACCATATAGTGGTTTTATATCAGTAATTATATCAGGAAAAATTCCTTGAAAAATAACTACTAGGTCAAAGTTTATGATATTGAATGCTTAATTCAGCTTTTGGATTTATTAACTTCAGGAATAGTGTAAGAGAGTATCTGCATCCCCATACCTTTACCTAAAATAGGTAACCTTTTACTGACCTTTGTCACTTGATCATTTAAAAATGGCTTATTTTATTTAGACCTTTTTGCTACTCAGTAAGAGGTAATTTAAAACATTCACAGTATTTTGTTTTTTAACTGCTCAACCTATTGATATTTTTAAGATATTAGAACTGCTGTATCAGCAAATTTTTAAAAATACATTCAATTCTGATATGCCTGTAATGTAACCTAAGAAATTACCAACTTGGGTAAAAATTTTCTGCAAAGCATTTATGTATCTAGATTATTATCTAGATTATTTTGCCTATTTCTAGCTGAGACTCCCACCAAGCTTTCCCTTATTTCTAAAATGTCTCCTTCATCCAAAATCACACTACATATATATAAATATATGTCTTTTCTACCCTTCTAGGAGAAAAAAAAAGTATCACTATCCTCCTCAACTTCTGATGCTTCAGTATGTGCTCTAGAGTCAATCTTCTACTTTCTCAAAGGTCCCTGCTATCAACAGCCCTTTCTCTGGTGTATTTTCCTATGATACTAGCTCTTCCTCTTTGGCATATAAATAAGAATTTTTTTATTTTTAATTTTAAAACACATGCACCCCAGGTTTTTACCTTTCTTTTTTTTTTTTTTTTTTTTTTTTTTTTTTTTTTTT
>NW_019154152.1:505765-532380 GCF_002288905.1 Enhydra lutris kenyoni | reverse complement strand
TTGATGGATTCCTTTCTCACATTGAGATCCTTCATCCATTTTGAGTCTATTTTCGTGTGTGGTGTAAGGAAATGATCCAATTTCATTTTTCTGCATGTGGCTGTCCAAAGGTTTTTACCTTTCTTATTTAAAAAAAGATTTATTTATGTGACAGAGAGAGACAGCGAGAGAGGGAACACAAGCAGGGGGAGTAGGAGAGGGAGAGTGAGGCTTCCCACTGAGCAGAGAGCCTGATGCGGGGCTCGATTCCAGGACCCTGGGATCATGACCTGAGCCAAAGACAGACACTTAACGTCTGAGCCACCCAGGTGCTCCTTTTACCTTCCTTCTTTCTCCTCCATCAACGCTTTTCTTAACCTCACATTCACTGTAGTCTGGCTTCTATTCCCATCATTCTACTAATACTGCCCCCTGTGACCTATTCATTGCCAATCTTAGAATTTTCATGCTTAGATTACTTAACCTAAGATGTGACCCTACTCAGCACTCAAAATATTTCTTGAAGCTCTCTTTCTGCAATACCTAACATGGCTTTTGTCTCTAGTTCTCCAGTGCATTCTCCTCAGTCATTCTGTTCCTCTTCCTCCACCTGTCCTCTTTTCCAGAGTTCCATCTTGAGCTATGATGACCTCTCCTCCACATGGGTAAGCCTCATCTACAGAAGTTACCCTCAACAATCGTCTATTACTTTATATTCCCAAATCTCTCTCTGCCTAGATCTCTTTACTAAACTACTCCTCCAGTCATAAATATGGATAATACATGCTTTCACACAGCCTCCCCTGAAGCATCTCAAACATGATAGGTACAGAGCTGAACTAGTTACAAAATCAAGCTGAATGGCATAATGACTTGCAATGTGAATCAAGAGGCATAAATATAATATTAATCCACTGTTAAATAATAAAGTCAAGAGAAATTTTAAAAACAGAATAAAAACACAGGAGGAAAATATTAATTACAGCATTATTTAATAACAGAAAAAAAAACTTAAAAGGACTTTTCCTTCTGGGAAGATGGAGTACACAAACTTTCTCCATTCTTCCTGATAAGCAAAAGTAAGACTTGACATTATACACAAAAAACAAACATAAGAAGACTCAAAGTTAAAGAGGAGGCAGTGCTAATCCTTTGCAAATCAAGGAACAAAATTGTGGTGAGTCCCTTGTGGGGTTTTTTTTTCTTTAACCTTGAAAATGCCAGAAATTGACTTGAAAAAGCCTCCAACCTGGAAATGCCAACAGGAGCAAACAAAAAGAATCCCAACAAAAGCATGCTTTTCCTGACCAAGGAACTATGAAAAGGGCAACCCAGAATGATGGAAAACCTTTAGACAATAACCAGTCAAACACCACAAAAAACAAAAACAAAAACAAAAAAAAAACAACCACTGTGTGGGGCACCTGGGTGGCTCAGTCCATTAATGGTCAGACTCTTGATTTTGGCTCAGGTCATTCTGGCTCACCACCCTAGATGAAACCCCACAATGAGTCCCATGTCAGGCTCCACAGATGGAGCCTGCTTATCTCTCCTCTCCCCATCCCTGCCCTTTGCATATGTGTGCTCTCTTTCTCTTAAACAAACAAACAAAAAAAAGCCACTGGAGTCCCACTCACACCCCCACCTGCAAAGTCCCTGTGGGGAATCCAGAACTATATTCTCAAGGCTATAAACATCCCAATGGGATGGTGTCAGAGAAGGCCAAGCAGGGGGCCAGGGGTTTCACCCATGCAGCCAGTAATGAACTCTTGCCTAACAATGTCATGAACTCTTCTCTAATAGTATCAAAGGAAGATTATGTGGGGAAGCCTGCACTTCCACCCCAGCCAGGAGTAATAAACAATGTCCCCCAACATCAGGTTTCAGTGGAGGTTCAGTGGAGAATGTAGACATCTATCTCTACCTGGCAGTAATGAGGCAGCACCTCCACCTTCCTTCTCCTGGCAAAGCAGTATAAAAAAAAGTCAGCTAGAATAATTGGTTTGAGTACGATCCAAAGCCTCAGAACAAAGTATGCAAATGTGCAAGGTTTCAATTAGAAAATCCAAAACCAGGAAGATCTCAAACAGAAAGGCAAAAATAATCAAAAGATACCAACAACACAATGAGAGATGTTAGAATCATCCGACAAAGACATTAAAGTGATCTTGATAGAATATTCAAACATGTTTGAAATAAATGAAAAAAAGTCTCAGAAAAGAAATCAAAGTCTCAGCAAACAAATATGTTTTAAAGAACAAAATGGGAACTTAAGCTGGAAAATAGAATAACCAAAATAAAAAGTCCAAAGGATGGCCTAATAGCAAAATGGAAGGAAAGAAGAAATATTCAATGCAGTGAGAGATAAAACAACAGAAACTACCCAATCTGAAAAACTGAGTGAAATAAACTAGAATACAAGAAAATGAATAGGACCTTAAGGCCCAGAGGGACTATAACAAAAGATCTAAAATTCACATTATCAGAATACCAGGAGAGGAGAGCAAGTGAGAAAATACTTGAAGAAATAGTAGCTGAAAACTTCCCAAATTTGGCAACACAAAAACCTGCAGTCAAGCAGCTAAGCAAATCCTAAAAAGGAAAAAAACCCAAAGAAATCCACACCTAGATACAACATAATTAAACTTCTAAAAACTAAAAAGAAGGTCTTAAAAAGACAATGACAGGGGGGAAAAAAAGCCAGTGACATAAAAATATATTACCTAAAAAGAAAAAACAATTAGAATGACTACAGATTTCTCATCAGAAACCATAGAAACCAGATATGATGCAATTTTTGGGTGCTAAACAAAAAGAATTATCAACCCAGAATCCTATAACCAGAAAAAAAAAAAAAAAATAGCCTTCAGGAATAAAGATAAAACAAATACAGAGACTCCATCACCAGAAGGCTTACTCTAAAAGAATGGCCCAAGAGGTTCTCTAAACAGGAAGGAAACAAAAAAAGAAGGAACCTCAGGAAGGAAGGAAGAATGGACACAGCAAAAATATGGACAAGTATGACAGACTTTCCTTCTCTTTAATTTTCTAAAGTATGCTCGGCGGTTGAAGCAAAATTATAATACTGTTCAATGTGGTTCTATATGTATGTAAAGCACCAAAAATAATTATAAGCTAGGGAGAGTAAAGACACATAAAGAAAGGTTTTAATACTTCGCTCAAACTGGTAAAATGATAATAGCAGTTCACTATGATAGTAGATGGAGATAGTAATAGTACTTGTGGGATTTTAGTATTTTTGTGGGTGTTCTAAGTACAACAGGCTAAAATCTCACAAATACTATTATCATCTCCATTATACTGATGAGGAAATTAAAGCTCAAGGCTGAGAAAGTAACACAGTAGCTAAGTAGTGAATATGAGACTCAATTTCATAGTTACCTGGCTCTAAGTCCTGACACTTTTTCACTACATTAAAAAAGGGTTCCAGGGATTAAATCTTCATTCAAAAGCATGAATGGAGGAAAAAAAAAATTTTTGCACTAACCTCTAACTGAAATACAGCATTTCCTTCAATCAACCACCATAGCAGTACCTGTGGCGGTCACCAACAGAAATCACAGATATCTCATATAACAGATAAATCAGAATAGCATTTACACTCAACGTGAGTTAAAAAGGAAGACTTTCATTTTTAGTATTTCAATAACTGGATTTAAATGTAATCGCTTTCCTTTATAAACCTACATACTTTATATATTTAAAAAACTGTATTCTGAGGAGTTCATACGTTTTACCAGACTGCCAAAAAGAGTCCTTTGTACAAAAAAAATTAAGGAAACCCTGCATGTAGAAAATTTTCCAAATTTTACTTCGAAAGTCCTAATGGACCACAACTCCCACTTGCCACTGGAATGGGAAGAATGGCTCTGTTTTTGAGGAGACGCCAGAGAAAGAAAACCTATAAAATTAAACTATGCCAAAAGAAAAACATTTTCTCAGGGGTGCCTGGGTGGCTTAGTCATTAAGCATCTGTCTTTGTCTCAGGTCATGATCCCAGGGTTCTGGGATTGAGCCCCACACTGGGCTCTCTGCTTGGTGGAGAGCCTGCCTCTGCTGCTCCCCCTACTTATGCTCCTTCTCTCAAATATATAAATACATAAAATCTTAAAAAAGAAAAAACACTTTCTCAAGTTCTCAAAAATCAATACCATTTAAGAGTCTAGTCCTTACATGACACTCAGAATCTACCAAAAAACCACACCATGAAACCCCCAACATACACCATGAATTCATTTGTAGGTAATCTCCAAAAAAAAGGAAAAAGATAATTCAAACCTCTAAATTCAGAAACAAGAACATTAATTCCACCTTCCCCAGCCTTCCACCTCTTACCCACCCCATCCCACCCACTTCCTCTTAAGCACACATTATAATCTATAAATCTAAAGGTGCCCTTAAATGACATGTTTTCAATCAATTTCTTTATGAGAATTAGCAACATCTCAGAATACATACTTTCACATTGGAAAACACAGTGTCTTTTCTCATTCCCATTTTACCTCTCCAAAAAGCACAAGTACCCAAATAAAGGCAAAGCTTTTTAGATGAATAACCACCAAGAACATTTTTTCTAATCCCATGATCATCCAAACTTAGAAATAAAATTCCTTTCTTTCACAAGGCCACCAAAAGGGTAAAACATTTTTTAAAATAAATAATCCTACCCCCCCCTAAAATTATCAACTCCTGAAGACATATGTTCTCAGACCAAAAGTTACCCATTTTATAAATGAGCCAAAAACGTCATCAGTATAGCACAGAGCACAGGTCTAGTATATATAAACTCTAGATCGTCTTTTAATCCTTAGTCACACCTACCTAAAACCACATTATGTGAGCAATCATTCTGTGTATCTACAAATAGTATTAAGAATTTCTGACGGGAAAAGTTAAAGTATCACTTCTTCATACAAGAAATGTAAGGCAAAATTAATCACCAGTTCCTGTAACCAATATGCAATGAGAGGCAGTGCTTTGGAAAATGTTCAAAAATGGTGTAGAATACCTTTAGAAGCAAATCACAACACATTTATACAAACACATCCACACAAAACAGTTTTGTTCACAAATTCAAATATGAACATTTTATTGTAATAAGAATTGTACTCAACTTTTATTTGCCATTTGAATGGCCAGGGGGGAAAAAATTGTTTCCCACCCTGAAGGAAAACCCCTAAAGAATACACTGTGTCTTGTCAACCAAGTCATGAGACCTTGAACATCAAATGAAAAGCTAAGTTTCCATTTGACTACATATTTAAGTCAATTCAGAGTACATTATTGTCCTTCATTAACTATAAAATAACTCAGAAAATGTTTTATGAAGAAAAAATATTAAGAATATGAATACCTACCTCCCAAGTTAGGAAATAAAATATTAGCAACAAGTCTAGAACTTTATCTGTCCTTTGACAATCATATTCCCCCCTCCTCCCCGTCCCTATCCCAAGAGGTAATCAATACAGAACCTAAATCTGTGGTTTGTCATTCTCATACATTTCAACAGTGATATATCCATAAAGAGAATAAACACCTCGACCTTCCGAAGCTGTGTTTACAGAGAGGATGCACTACAAATCTCCGTCCCCACACCAGCTTTCAACAGCGTCTTCATCAATAGTTTTAGTAGAAACCCATCAAGTCATCAAGTGTGTGTCTGATGAAACCTCACTTACTCTTTCCCTCTCCCTCTCCCCAAATTCAGTGTCCACCCCCATTCATACTGGTAACAGTCAGGCAACAGAATTTCATCCATTAAATGAGAATGTATCACTCCTTTCAGTTCCCCTCTAGTAGGTGTTGGGATTCTTGCTCCAATTCGTAGTCTATAGTAAGAAGACTGGTGTGTTTTAGGAGTTGGGAAAACCAATCTCAGCTTTACTGCTTACTTGGTTAGAGAACCTTGGGTAAATTGCTCCCTCCCAAACCTCCATCTCCTCTTCTATAGGATGGAAATAACAATGACCATGATCACCACCTTGCCATCATAAAGGGTCGTTGCTGGTATTAAAAGAAAACCATGTACACAAAAAGTCTCTGAAAACGGAAGTATTACACAAATGCAAAACATCATAAAACGTAAGTATTACTAGGTACTATAAAAACTCTTGAGAATAATTTTTAAAAGTTAAAATGTGGCCAAGTAACTTTTTATAATTCATTAAATACTTTTACTACAGAACTTAAGTATTAACAATGCTGAAATAACACAGCTCTTTCAGTCTATTTATAATGAAATTAACCTCTACAACTGAATAATTTGTTCTAAATTCCACAATGAATCAAGATTCTCACTTTCTTAGAAATTATGATACAATAATTAGAAACTCTATAAAACCCTCCCAAAAAAATTACACATAAATCATGTTTTTAAATGTAATGAACAGTATTGGACCAAACAGGTTTTTTCTTGTTTTTTAAGCAATTTAGAAAACTCCATGGATGACAGGATTTATTTATTAACTATTGTGGGAATGAGTTCCCTACCCCACGAAAAAAGAATATCACACTCTTGTCTTCCAGCTTGGGAAGAGACATTATCAATGTAGGTATGAAGAATATCATGACCCCCATCAAAGTAAGGGCAGTTCTAATATAACCAAAGCAATGAGACATTTATATATTGTATAGAAAGACGTATGGGGACACCTGGGTGGCTCAATCGGTTAAGTGTCTGTTTTCCACTCAGGTCATGATCCCAGGATCCTGGGATCAAGTCCCCATCAGGCCCCTTGCTCAGCAGGGAGCCCGCTTCTCCTTCTGCCTGCCACTCCCCCTGCTTGTGCACTCGCTCACTCTGTCTCCCCCGCTGACAAATAAATAAATAAAATCTTAAAAAAAAAAGTATGAAGACAACTTCTTAAAATTCTTAGGGAAACAAGATAAAACCACCTAATTAATTTTTTAAAAAACTTATAAAGTCATGTGTCAAAGACCTGTAGAATCTCAAAGGACCCTAGATATAATCTAATCTATTTCAGAACCTCCGTTTCACAGATGAAGAAACCAAGGCCAACAAAATATAATATAGATCCTTTCAATGAATAAAGAAAATGTAGTTTAACTGGGGGCTTCTGCCCCTAAAGCAAACATGACTATAAATCAAGCATTCTTTAAGGGGATTAAAAAAACATCCTTGTCACAAAATGTAAAATGGAGACAGCAAGTATAAGAAGAAACACGAAGAAGAAAGTTAGGAAATGATGAAGGAAGAAAGGGCAAGAGGTGAACAATGAGAAAGAGACACAACCTCAAAGGCTCAAAAATAACTAGTTATTAACCTGGCCTTGGAATCTCTACCAACAAGATATTTATTAATCACAAAGGGAAGAGCCATTACTTTTCAGTGATTAACTAAGCAATCAGATTCTGCACGAGTATTGGGCAAAACAGACAACATATGCCCCCCAATATGAGGTACCAGAGGAAAACTTTTCCTTTATATCTCTGTCAAAGCTACACAATTTGATTCTAATGATAAGAAAATATCAGACAACCCAAATTGTGGAATATTTTACAAATAAATTTAAGACTAAAAAAACATGAAAATAAGTGCAATGTGCAATCCTGGATTGGATCCTAGACCCCCAAAAAATTTTCTTTTGTTGGAAGGATATTACTGGAAGAACTAAGCTTAAATAATATATGTTAGATAATAGTATTGTAAGTTCCTGATTTTGGTAACTGTACTAAGGCTGTATTAAAGACTCTTTTTTGTTCTTCAGGAAAAACACTAAAGGGACATTACTTCCACAACTTACTCTCAGAAGTAAAATGTACAGGATACTATGGGAGGAGCACCTATTCCACTCTGGATATTCCCTGGGGAAAGGCTTGCTGGAGATGAACCCTGAGTCACATCTAGAAAGATGACTAAGAATGAATCAGATAAAAGGGCATACTTGGTAAAGGACAGAGGTTCTGAAGAGTTGTGGCTGTGCATTTCACACAGATTGTGACTAAGTGTGATGAGACTGTGTTTCTCCAGACATAATATGCTGCGTAAGAGCAGGAATTTCAAATAAGTATGCACAGGTGCCTGGGGGTTGCCAGGTCTGGAGAGAGCAGCAGTCAAGGCAGCATGCACAGGAGTAATGGGACATGGATCACAAGGAGGCAGGGGAGCAGAAAGGGCAGCAAAGCAATACATTAAACCAAATTTTACTCCCTATTCAATCCCAGCTCTTCTAATTTCAATTAAATGGAGAGTGCTTCAGGAACCTAACCATTTTTTAAAAATGGGGGGGGGGGCCTCAAAGACTTATTAAGATAACTAATCAAATAAAAGTATTTTATTTGGACAAGGTAGCATAATGTAGCCCTTAGGACCCATAGGTGCTTTGCACTCAGAAAATATAGCTTCAAGTCACATCTCTGCCATATTGTGGGATCCTGAGCAACATATTTAACTTCTGAGCCTCAGTTTCCATAGCTATAAAAAAAAGAAACAATAAGCTATAAAGATTAAATGAGGCAATGTTGGTAAAGTTTACAGCATGACATCTAACACACAGAATATATTCAGTATACATCAGACATTATTGATACAAAATATTCTGCATAGGTCCCTGTTCCTTATTAAAAACAAAACAAAACAAAACTTGAAACCATATTATAATTTGGTTACAGTATAAGATAGTAAAATGAATTGTATCAAGTCCAACCACTTTATCAAAAACACAAACTAGGGGCACCTGGCTGGCTCAGTGGGAAGAGCATGCAACTGTTGTTCTCAGGGTTTTAAGTTTGAACCCCATGTTGATGTAGAGATTAGGTAAAAATAAAATTGTTTAAAAAAAATAAATAACCCACAAACTAAACTCTACCTGTGTAAGTACTATACAAGTTTTATAAACCATATTACGGTTTTTCACCTTACAATTCTGCTGAGACTTATTAATATAAACTCAAGGTTAAAATAAGAAATGAGAGCAGTTTCATTATTTAAATGCTCAACTATGTATTTGAGGACATTATTTAAGTTTGGTGCTTTTTTCAATGTTAACTACTTGTACAAATATTTCACAACTGCAACTTTAACAAAAAATTATAAATATGACAAGGCTTAAATCTATTATTCATAATCCATTTTAGCACCATTCTAAATAAACAGCTATGGATAGGCATAAAAGTGAGTAAGTCCTTAAAGTAATTAGTAGGATCCATTTTAAGCAATAAAGTATAGAATATTACAAGGGGTTCCATTTAAAAAAAAAAAAAAAAAAGGAATGTGGGGTATTTTGTGACAGGCCAGTAAGACAGCTGGAACAAAGCTGTTGGAGCGACAGCTGTGTACCATGTACTGTTCATCTTAAACCACAAACTAAAGTAACCCATGTCAGACAACTTCATTTGACTAATCAGCTCAGCCAATGGCGCCTTCCTGAAACTGCTACACAGAAATCTAAGTAAATACGTAATTTGCAACTAAGGAAGAAGAAAAAATATACAAAACATCAGTGTCTTTAAATGTAAAATTAACTGAGACTCACAATCTAACATTATAACAAAATTTTCCATACTATTTTAAAACCCGCTAAAATTATGATCGCAGAACCTGTCAGACTTTATAATGGTAAGAAAATAATCCCAAAACCCAACGTTTGATGAAATTTGTATTACTGATACGTAATCTCACCAATTTCTACTCCATTCTTAAGTTTCAACCAAATGATGTGTTTGACCATATAACACTGCAGCAATTATAGAAACTGTTAAGATTAAGTTATTTGATAGTTAAAAGCAGCTAATTCAAAACAAGTTTGGCAGGGAAATTCTATGCCAGTATATGAAAACAATAAATTCACATAGTACTCAATTAAGCTACTATAACCATTCATTTAAGCATCTGTAAGTCATTATATTATCACAGACCTAGTCCATTGTTCTATATTTCATCTCCATTTTTTCATTCCAAAAACCCATGAACTAAACTTAAATTCTAAACCCTCTCTAAACTTAAACTCACTCTTTTCTCAGTGAGTAAGATACACATCTGTGTATGCTTGCACACCTGGATACACACATAAGGAGAATTTCCCTATATTACTGACACACCTTAATTTCAGAGACAGAAGGGACAAAAATTACAAATTTCCTGTGTCATGTATCGTTTCTACAAGATTTCTAAAATGTTGTATCTATCACAAACTTCTCTTGCAGTTTGACTCAACTACTTGCTTACTATTCTTTTCCTTTTAGCTAACAAATTGCTGACTGTTGTAATCTCAACCACATGTCATCATTTAACCAAAAACAAGGCATTAAAAGAAAACCTACCAGGAAATAAGACAAAAGTAATAAATCTTAAGACCTTACTCTCAGGCTGTTTTACATTTCCTGAGTCAGAATTTCCACAAAGAAATTAAAATAGGACTATCTTCTCCAAAGACTATTTTCAATAAAACTGAATGCTATGGATCAACTACTAAAATTTCTAAAACTCAAGATTCAGTTAAAATGTACACAGGCTATATATAATCTTTCAATTACAGAGAAACTCTGAAATCAAAAATGAAAAATAGTTTGGTACTTTGTCCTCTTCAGTAATCAGCGACTATGTAACCATAATAGATACAACTCATCTTTCTTAAGACCCCTTTTTTCCCCCAACTATTTACTATATCTTGTTTAAGACCTAATACTAACAATAAATATTAACTAATATTTTGCTATATGATTACTTCTATGTAACAAAAGTATTCCTGGTCTATGACTTTCAAAATATATAAAATGTACAAACAAATACAACTAAGCAGCAAACGTTCAGGCAAAATATTCCAAATCTATAAAATACTCTACTGGGGTGTGTGGCTCAGTCACTATGCATTGGCTTTCGGCTCAGGTCATGATCTCAGGTCATGATCTCTGGGCCCTGGGATTGAGCCCTGAGTCAGGCTCCCTGCTCAGCAGGGACTCTGCTTCTCTCCAAGCTTGTGTGTGCTCTCACACTCGTCGTGCGCACGCGCGCTCTCTCTCTCGCTCTCTCGCTTAGTCTCTCTCTCAAAAAAATAAAATCTTAAAACTAAAAATAAATAAATAAATAAAATCCTCTACTAAAATACTTATTTTAAACATTCTAGTGTTTACAGGGTTGAAAACAATGATGCATAAGTGAATCAGACACAGAATGGTTAACTTGTCCAAAACCATAGTCATATAGTGGCTAAACCAAGATCTAAATAAATCTTGACTCACAAAAAGGATTCTCTGCACTACCTCAAGCTGTCTTTTCTCAAATAAGCAGCATGAATTTTTCCAGGTCTAGGAAATCCTTTTAAAAAACAAAAACATGGCAGCTGTGGTGTTTCATTTCATAGACTGCATACAACTATGACAAAAACAACCACAAGGAGTAAGTTTCACAGAAACAACCTCTAGTTTTAAAATAATCTCTACATTTATATTCTCAATGTAGGGGAAATAAAAGAATAAAAACAAATTTAATTAAGCCTACATAAAAAATTTTAAGAAAGAAAATACAAAAAGGATAAAAACAAATTTATCTAGATTATTTCATAAATACATAATCAAATTATACAATAAATGTAAATGGACTGAATTCCCTACTAAAAGACAAAGACTCTCAAATCTGATTTTTAAAGATCACATTAAGTACTGTTCTCAAAAGCTTACCAGAAAACGATCAAAAAAGAAATGTAAGATATAAATGAAGTAAATGCATACAAACAGAAAAGCGAAATGGCAACATAATTTCACAGAATCAAAATCAAGTTTAAACTCCACACAAGATGCTACTAAATTTTAATATTTAAAAATATTAAATTCAATATTTTTAATATTTAATTTTTTTAAAGATTTTATTTATTTATTTGACAGACAGAGATCACAAGTAGGCAGAGAGGCAGGCAGAGAGAGAGAGAGGGAAGCAGGCTCCTTGTTGGGCAGGGAGCCCGATGCGGGGCTCAATCCCAGGACGCTGGGATCATGACCTGAGCCCAAGGCAGAGGCTTTAACCCACTGAGTCACCCAGGCGCCCCTTAATATTTAATTTTAAAAGAAAGATTCAATAATAACATTTTATATACAAATGACATAGCATCAAAATAAAGCAAGGTAAGAAATATGAGAAAAAAATAAAATGCAGTCTTTATGGGGTATTATAATAAATGTATTTCAGGGTTTCACAGATTAGATAAGAAAAAAGGGAAGATAGAGAAGATTTGAATAATATAATAAATTCCATTTTAATAGATTTGAATAAAACTTTGCACCTTACAAGCTACAAATGAATACTGTTCTCTCATGCTCTTGGAATATTTACAAAAATTAATGGTATGTTTGGCCACTAAAAATCCTTAATATTCCAAAACAGAATTTACAGGTCATGTTCTTTGACGACAGCCCAAAAAAGCTAGAAATCCACAAAAGGATCTACTCAACCCTTCGTCAAATATTTACTTTAAAAATTAAGGAGATACCCAAACTGAAATTAAAATTATCTAAAAATGAAAAGTATAAGATTTCATATCAAAGGAAACCATGCAAAATCAGTCCTGTAATGCCTTTCCACAAATCATTAAGGATACTGCAAATATTTTGGAAAATCTCTCACTAAAATTCTTTACAATACCATTAAAAATATACATTATAGGGGCGCCTGGGTGGCTCAGTGGGTTAAAGCCTCTGCCTTCAGCTCGGGTCATGATCTCGGGGTCCTGGGATTGAGCCCCGCATCGGGCTCTCTACTCAGCGGGGAGCCTGCTTCCTCCTCTCTCTCTGCCTACTTGTGATCTCTGTCTGTCAAATAAATAAATAAAATCTTTAAAAAAAAAAATATATATATATATACATTATAACATATAAATTATCTAAAGTACTATTGTGAAAAACAGATGGCAATCAATCTCATTTTTTTAAAAATGCACAATACTGAGGGTTGCTGGGGGGGGATGGGGTAATTGGATGCTGGACATTAAGGAGGGCACATGACATAAAGAGCACTGGGTATTATGTAAGACTGAGAAATCACTGACCTCTACCTCTAAAACTAATAATACATTATATATTAATTGAATTTAAATTTAAAAAATAAGAGAAAAAATTTTTTTAATTTAAAAAGCAAAAACAAAAAGTTTAGGTATGAAATCATAAAAAGACATCTATACACAATACAATACAAAATAAGCATACTTCAGACTAGACACACACACACAAGCACACGCTAACGTTAAAGAAAGGATTCTTTTTCTTCTAAGCCATTTCAATTTCTATACCTACAGCAAGAAAAACCTCTGCCTTGATCTTCATTTTACAGCATGCACACATACACTCAGAATCTCCCCAGCCTCTTCAGTGGCTCAAAGCAGAAAGCTTAGCCTTGAAGGGTAAATAAATTTGAAAACTATCCCTTTTAACCACCTCCAATTCTCCCAAATTATACATCTCAGGAAACCCCAAAATTAACTGCATGTCATAGTGGGCTTAACAGAATTTCACATCTGTTGAAATCCTGCTGATACTCCAAAAATTATCACTCCCTGATATCAACCTGCCTGCCTTTCAGCATCAAAAAAGATTGGGAATCAAAGTCTCCCAAGGCAATTCTGAAAAATAGCCAGTTTTTCACCACCAACACCAGAACAGCTACATTTTTAATACATTATTAAAAACATATTCTACCACACAAGGACAAACTCCTCCCCTGGAAAAAGTTGTTTCCTTACACAGTAACAAACTTTAGAAAATAGTTTTGTGGCCTTAAGAAAAAAAAAAAAGAGAGAGAGAATATTACCACTGGTTAATATCAGACTGAGATATCAAGGGCATTAAATTGGTTTGAGACAGTAATTACATTTCACATCCAGAAAATTTCATCAGTGATACAGAAGGCAAATTTAACAAATTCTCCTAGATGGAGACTATCTTATTCTTTTTGCAGATTAACTTAACACAATATGGTATGATTTCAGAGAATCAATGTATAAATAGTAAGTATTTCATAAGATGACTGAGAAAATGAATAAAAATGAAAAAGAAAACCTTCCCAGACCTGAGAGTGTTTCATCATTTTCCAGGGAAAACTAGTGAACAGAGAAAAAGTTCTTCTCATAATAATCATAATCATTTCGAATGATGAAAGAAGGTTACAAGTATGCAAGGAAAAAATAAGTTATTCCTGCAGAATGGAAACTTGAGGTCAGTCAGCCAAATAAAGGTAAAGAAATGGAAAACAAAGATATGCCTCTATTATTTTAATACAAAATGCTGGGGCCCAATACTTTTACATCCAGCCAAATCATCACTTATCATGCAAAAGTAAATATCTTAGGTATCGTTTCAGTAAAAAGCACTCGAAAGTATTCTCTAAATCCCAATTCAAAATAAAAACTAACTGTTGACGGGGCACCTGGGTGGCTCAGTGGGTTAAGCCTCTGCCTTCGGCTCAGGTCATGATCTCAGGGTTCTGGGATCGAGCCCCCCATCGGGCTCTCTGCTCAGTAGAAGCCTGCTTCCCCCTCTCTCTGCCTGCCTCTCTGCCTACTTGTGATCTCTCTCTGTCAAAAAAATAAATAAAGTCTTAAAAAAAAAAAAAGCAAAAAAAACCGTTGATAAAATCTATTATAAGCACTGAAACCAGTTAGAATGATACAAATGGCAAATAAAAGCAATAACCCTTCATAAGAAAGGGATTAATACCATTATTATTTACTATTATAATAGCAAATTAGAATGCAAAAAAAAAAAAAACCAATCTTTTAAAAACACTGCAACTCACACTATTGGTATATTTAAATAAGGACACAAAATTTGGGACAGGGATAGGTGCAAACAGTGCTAAATTCCTCATTTCCCATAACTGGGAATAAAACACTATTATTCTGTTTTTTTCTAATTAAATATGTTTAAGATTATGAATAATTTTTAAAAGATTTTTATTTATTTGTCAGAGAGAGCACACAAGGAAGGGGATCAGCAGGCAAAGGGAAAAAGCAGGTTTCCTGCTGAGCAAGGAGCCCAATGTAGAACTCGATCCCAGGACCCTGAGATCATGACCTGAACCAAAGGCAGACACTTAACCAACTGAGCCACCCAGGTGTCCCAAGATTATGAATGATTTTAAGGTAAATCTGAGTCATAAAAAAGAGAGCGAGCAAGAGAATCTACCATTCAAATCTACCACAGAGCACAGGGGGAAAATTTTTATGAATACAAGATTAGTGCAAAGGGAGGTCATTATGTTAAAGATCATGGCCAAAATCAGTAGTCACCCAACATAAATTTTTCAACCTTTCTCTCAAAAGATACCTGGCTAGAAAATTAGGCAGAAATTTTCTCCTTAAACAGAAACAAAGTTGGTCCCCTTTTTGTTTCAACTTGGTTTCTTTGGGTTTAATTTCATTCAGCACCTAGCTATACTGATAATGAAAACCAGATTTTGTTAACAGAAGTGAGTAAACAAACTGCTTAACATCATTACCTAAAGCAACATCAGAAGTGTTGGTTTCAATCACTTGGTCAAGGTGATGTAAGCCAGGTTTCCCCACTGTGGTTACTATTTTCTCTTGATAACAGTATCTCATGGACAGGTACTTTAAAACTATATTAATATCCAGCTACTCTAAAATCCACTAGCTCTAACATCTATTTATGATTCTGACTCAAATCAATTGTTATGATGGCCAAATAGTGATTTCCTAATTCACCACTGCCTCTGAGCTTATCAGATTTCTTAAGGAAGAAATTCCTTTCCTCCTTCATTTTTTTATTTATCCCTAAGGATTCACAGACTCCTACTTTATGGATAGTAACCAATTACTATAATTATTTTGTTATATTGTCCCCAAATGAGCCAACGGGGGGAGTCCTTCTGGGTTGGCTGTCTCTTTAACATGTCACCATCATTTTGTTTTTTGAGCACTTCCCTACTTTCTGACTCTACATGATACTTCGAGCTCATTTTCTATTTTTCCCTGGCCTAACCCTGGGATCAGTCATTTCTCTAAGGTTCCTGTTAGTAAAGAATGGTATTGAGAAACCAAGATGTGGCACTAGGTATTTTCACTGCTAATGGGGAGTCACTGTTTCTTTTTTTTAGATTTCATTTTAGATTTTATTTATTTATTTGACAGAGAGATCACAAGGAAGCAGAGAGGCAGGCAGAGAGAGGAGAAGCAGACTCCCCACTGAGCAGGGAGCCCAATGCAGTGCTCGAGATCATGACACCAGCAGAAGGCAGAGGCTTAACCCACTGAGCCACCCAGGCGCCCCAGTCACTGTTTCTAGGCACTCTTAGCAGAGAGAACTGGAAAAAAGAAACACAGATGAATGTATGTGTATTCATATGCATCTAGTTCTGCATCTATAATTTTTAAACCATGAATTTATGCCAGTATCTTCAATTCCAAACTAGCATCAGAGTTGATGCTAACCTTCCCCCCTTCCACAGTGAGAACAAACAGTGAGAAAGTTGGCTCCCATTTTCCAAAATGTATTTACTTATTTGCTTAATATTAATATAGAAAATCATTTCGCGGCACCTGGGTGGCTCAGTGGGTTAAGCCTCTGCCTTCGGCTCAAGTCATGATCTCAGGGTTCTGGGACTGAGCCCCGCATCAGGCTCTCTGCTCAGCAGGGAGCCTGCTTTCCCGTCTCTCTCTCTCTGCCTGCCTCTCTGCCTACTTGTGATCTTTCTCTCTGTCAAATAAATAAATAAAATCTTAAAAAAAAAAAATCATTTCAGAATTGAAAACCCATACCCCTGCGACACACACACACACACACACACACACACACACACACACACACAGCCTATTAACTAGAGTTCAATGTTTGTTTCAAGTACTGGTGTGTCTTTATCCTGAGGACATAGTCCAAACACCAAGTTCAAAAGTTAGGGTTTTTTTCCCCCTTTGGTGTGGTTATGTTACTCATCTGAAATTAGGTTCAGTTCATTTATTTGTTTATATTCCACCTTAGGGTGGCCTTTTTCTTCATCACTTGATTGTACTGGTGTCTGCTGTTTATGGACTGAGTATGTGAAACATTAAACATGGTTCCAAAAGTCACAAAGTATCCTCAGAAAGGTCACCAACCCCATTCTCTCTACCCCTTCACCCTCATTCCTACCCACTCCCTATGGCTAACCAATCTCATTAATCTCTGCTTTATGCACTCAGTGCTGAAAATACCTACTTTCTTATTTCCCCTTCTTTCTTACACTGCACATTATACTGTAGATACTTTCGCACTTTTTTTCACTGAACAATTTATCCTGGAAAGCACCTCCTATCAGTTCATAGAGAACTTTCTTATTTTTTTAATAAGTACATAATGCTCCAGTGGGTAAATGTACCACATTTTATTCAATTCCTCTCCTATTCTGTAAATTGTTTCTTTTTTAAATTTCAAACAATGCTGTAAGCTCATACATGTGTATTTTCATACTCGTGGAAGTGTATTTTCGGGTAAATTCCTAGATCTGGGATTACTAAGTCAAAAGGTAAACACATATACAGTCAAATGTACATCTGTTATATGTCTCCTGATACAGTGCACTAAGAACAACTCATTATTTCTGTGTTATTCCTGCTCCCCCCCAAAATGCATAAGCCAAATTTCCATGAGGAAACAAACTCATATTGAGGGAACTCTACAAATAACTTACACTCTTCAAAAATGTCAATGTCCTAAAACACAAAGACTAAAAAACTGTTCCAAATTAAAGACATGGAAACGTAATGCAGTGCGCATAATTGGAGATTTTCTTATGCTATAAAGGGCATTATTGGGACAACAGGCAAAATCTGAAAAAGCTCTGCATGAAAGCGTAGTAATATATCAACATTAATATCTGATTTTGGTTGTACACTATGTTTATGTAAGCAAATGACCTTGTATTTAGGAAATATACATGGAGAGACTTAAAAATAAGGGGTCACTGTCTTCAATTTACACTCAAATGATTAAAAAAAAAAAAACAGCATAGATTGGGAAGATATAAAACAAATATGGTAAAATGTTAGCATCTGGAAAATCTGAGTAAAGTTTTTTTTTTTTTTTAAGCAACATTGGATGTTACTTTGACTTTTACATCCATACTTCAACTACTAAACATGTACTTACTTGTATACAAAGCTCTCTCTCCTAGAAAAAAAAAAAATCACCATATGAGGTGACGAGATAAGTTGGCGGGCAATATTAAACTACTAATATATACAAACAACAATTTCTGTGACTGTAATATTTTTAATTAAACTAATTTAATGCTTTGTAGCCAATAAACAATCACATTGCTTTTATAAAACACTAAAAACAAAATATAACTTATAAGGTGACAAGGAACTCATTCTATGTCTCCAGTAGCCTAATTTTAGACAACTTATATTTCCTTGTTTCTTTCAGAGCCACACATAAAATAAGTGAGTATATAAATCTTTGTCTTTTTCATAAAAGCCTGAGAGCTGTTTCTCTTTACAAAGTAAAAATAAATCAAAGGTCTACCAAGGACATTACTTTAAACTAAGTTTCAATCCGAAACACAGACTCAGCAACTCTGCCCAAAGTAATTCAAGATCAAGGCCTTGCCAGAAGATTCACTATTAACTCCACAATGTCTACTGACAGTGTGAAAGTGTTTTATTCACTATCACTTTTCAGTAAGGAGGGCATACAGAACTAATACTCTAAAGACACTTCTATTTTTCCTCGGAAGGAAGGAAGGATGTAAGGAAGGAAGGAAGGAAGGGAAACAGAAGGGAGGGAAAGAAAGGAAGGAAAAAATCTTCTTACAGCATCAGAGAATCTGTTTCAATTTTATCATCAATTACTTTGAAAATGGAACCTTCAGGGGCTTCTAGGTGGCTCAGTCGGTTAAATGTCCAATTCCTAATTTTGGCTTAGGTCATGATCTCAAGGTTGTGAGATCAAGCCCTGTGATGGGCTCTAGGCTCAGGAGGGAGTCTGCTTGAGATTCTCTCTCTCTCCCTCTATCCTTCCCCCTGCCAAAAAAAAAAAAAAAAAAAAGAAAGAAAAAAAATGGAGAATTAAAAGGAACTTTTAAAATTAAAAAAGCAATACTGCTTTTTTAAAAATCTCCTTTCAGGGCACCAGTGTGGCTCAGTTGATCGAGTTCTGCCTTCACCTCAGGTCATGATCCCGAGGTCCTGGGAGGGAGCCCGACTCAGGGCTCCCTTGCTCAGTGGGGAGCCTGCTTCTCCCTCTCCCTCTGCCACTGCCCCTGCTTGTGCTCTCTATCAAATAAATAAATAAAATCTTTGGGAAAAAAAAAGTCTCTCTTCCCACCCAGTCCCCCGTTTTAAAGTTACCAGTTTAATTCCTAACCAAATTAACAACTACTTTCACTTCAAAGTTTGCAAAGACCCATATTTCAGCCTCACAAGTGAATTAAAAATCTCTTCCCAGTAGGCAGCTGCCTGTCATCATCACTTTGCCTTCTAATGGTATTATATCAAGGGGAAAAACAGGATTCTTGACCTATTCAACAGAAATGTCCCCACTACACCACTGCAACTTTCCCCATCCCATTAAAGAGAGATGCACATATGTTAGAATGAGTAAGAAGAATGAGTTTTAAGAGACCTCAGGTTAGAATTTCTCTGCTTCTCCTCTAACAAAAGTGGCCATCCTCTTCCTTGCGTGCCTACCACTTCTACACAGGAGTAATCAGCAGATCCAGTTCTGGTGTTACTAAAATAATCTCCAATAAATACCACCATCAGGAGAGGTGCTTTATTTTTCAATACTAAGAATTCATTTGTAAATCACTCTGAAAATGTAAAGCAATAGATGCACACAAAAAGATAAGCCTATAGTTTCAGATTCACAGACATGAGTTATTTTATGTGACTTAAAACTGCAGAGAGTGTCTTCAAGATGTTGCAGTAGAGCACCAATTCCGGAACCTAAACTCACGCCCTTCACACATGGATCAGTTAACTATAACATAATACATGAGTCCTGAAATCTCTTCTAGGATCTCTGCCCCAGGAAAAGTCAATGAAAAAGCATTCAGCGAAAGACAAACTCTGAGTAAAAAGCAAGGTGTGAGTCAGGTCCAGACTAACAGGTTGTAAGACTGACTAAAACTCAACACGTGAGCAATCAACTACCCCCTACACACCTCAAAATCTGACACACTGCTCAATAAAGTCAGGATGCTAAACAAAGCCTAGAAGCTGGGAAATTCCTCTAATTCTATAAAACACATGTGTTCTCTTCTGAGAGTTAGCAGGTAAAGCATAACCCAAAACCCCAATAATTACTCCAAATTTCCCAAAAATCAACTTGCAACTGATAAAAAGAAGTTTCCCCAACTCAAAACAGGATCAACATTTATCACCTAAAGACCACACAATGTGAAGAGGGGAATCTGAGGTTGGGGTGGGAGGTAGGGAGTGCTGAAGCCTTAAGAGACCAGATTATGTGTCAAGCAAAAATGAAGAAATTACAAATTTTGTTTTGGAAGAACAAGATAATAATAGCAGCAAATAAAACCAGGTAACAATTATTATTAACTTACTCTATAGATGGCACTGTGCTGAATGATTTGCCATGTTATTGTATTTATTCCAAAAACCCTAAAGATACTATTATTAGTCTCCCTTTTCAGAGAAGACTCGGAGAACCCAAGATACTTGACTAAAGACACACAGCTAGTTAACTAAATAAGAACCCAGAATTTCAAAAGCACAGAGATTTGTTCACCCAAACTCAACATTTTATGGAGAAAAATAAAACTAAAGCCTTGAAAAGACTGAAAGATTAGGAGATTCCCCAGCATCACATGAGTAGAGAGACCTAGAATCCAGATATGCGAAACTCTCTCCATTTCACTTGGTACAATGTTAAGATCATTTCCTAACTACAATTTACTCATCATTTAGGTATTCTATTTACTAACAAAACTTGAAACATTTCTCAAAAAACTATGAACAGAAACATTAACTCCACATATTTTACACTTTTATACACTTTATGATTTGCTAAATTCATTTTTAAAGAGGAAAAGGCACCTCAATTAAGCAATTATTGCCTTACTTTCCTATTTTGCAGCTCTTCATATGCATAGGTCCCAGTACATCTAAGGTTAAAGAAAGTCAAGACTAAAGACAAAGTCGTTTTTAAATTCTCCATTCCCCAATCTTCTGTATTTTTTCTGCTCAAGATTATATAAGAGAAAAATATATACTGAACACTAAAAAGTGTCATTTCAGAAGACTTAAAAAGTAAATAAAACCAATTTGTGTCATCCTGATCTCCTACAACAAGAACTGACTTCCACTTGTTAAGATTATTATCCTCCTGCCATCTCCTCTCCAATTACCACTGCTAGACAATCACAGCAGAATGAATTTTAATTTCCCAAGAGTCAGACAATAAATAGTGGTTCTATTAAGTGTAGATGATAGTCACTTTAGCTCCATAGTATAAGATTAATATAACAACAATAATGTCTGTAGTCTTTTTATACAGTAGGCATTGTTTCAAGCCCTTGACATAGATCAACTCATTTAATTTTCATCACAAGAGTATGTGGTACTGTGTATTTCCCCAGATTACAGATGGGGAAAATTGAGATACTGAGAGATTAAGTAATTTATCTAAGATTATACTGCAGCAAATGGCAGAGTGGAGACTCCACCCAGGTGGACTGGCTTCTACCTCTGCAAAAGTCCCCTCAGAGTCAGAGCCTACTGCTCCCTTTCACCGGCTCCAGCTCATCTGCCTCTCACACTCCCCTCCTTGCCTGCCTTCTCTCTCCCAACTAGCATATAACTTCCCCCATACTCACATACTCTCTCCCTACCACCAAGCCTATACAGTACTGTTATCAATTCTTCCCAAACTGACTTTTCCCCAATTCTGAATTCCCTTTGCATTTAAATGTGATACAAAATTATATACATAGACACTTACACTAATAGCCATCATTAACTGAGCACACACTATGTGACACACAACAGTGCTAAGGACACTCCCATAATTCAAAAGATAATAAACAATGTGTGATCCCATCCCTTTTGCTGATGATTAAATGGAGACTCAGGGAAGCTGAATATTCTGGCAGTGTTCTCACAACCAATAAATGACAGAGCAAGATAAACACTTACGTTGACTCAAAGCTCACTTTTTCTCCATGTATACATATGTGTGTGTTTCTCATCCACACACGGCTCATTTACTTCTTTCATACCATCTAGGACAGTACTATTCATAAAGGAGGTGTTTCTTTAACAAAAGAATTCTAGAGAATCATTTTTTAAAACAGCAATTACTGTTATCTTAGCAGTTTCTAAAACTATTTTCCAAAAATAAAAGGTTCCAATACCTTAATTAAATAACTTACATATTTAAATACATTCAGATAGTACCTCCTCCACAAAGGACCTAAGTATGTGTAGTTTAACCTTTCAAGTGACACTTTACTAATACTGGAACCCAGAATTCTTTTCTCACTCCTCACCACCACTGCCAGCCCCCCAAGTATAGTCTCCAAAGAAAGGTTAAGCTATAAACTGTTTTGCTTTGCCATCAGTTAAAATCTCTCTTGGCCCTAGCGAAATAGCAACAAGACGATATCCCTGATTCTGCAGCCTGCTAAACTTAAACCAATCTCACCTCTTACTCGGTGTGATTTTTTTTTTTAAACCCACTTAATGAGCATACTGTAAATGCTCATTACATAAACATCTCTTCCTGGACACAAAGGTTTTAGCAGTAGTTTTTAACCCCTTGAAATATTTTAACAGCAACTATTGCTCATTTAGTCAACGTGGAAGGTAACAATCACATTTATGTTACAGTACTCTGTATTTTAATGTCACTCTAAACGTTAAGTGAAATGAAACAAGCCATTCATGTATCCCAGCTGATAACAGATGGATGAAACGGAAACCAGAAATCAATTCTTCACCGAGGCATCTTAACAGTATTCTTGATATAATGAGAATATCTTTGTTACTGTTATAAAGGAGTACCTTCGTTCTCTCCCAGCATACGCCACACCTTTTAGGTTGACAAAAGCAGAGAGACATCTGGGTTTCTCATTTTCAAAATCCCCGAAAAGATCACTCAAACCTCTTAACAAGAGCAAATCCTAAGAATGAAGAATTCCACCGCCCTCTTCTTTACCACAAGCTCTGACTTTCGCCTCTACCAACCAGAGAGAGCTGGGAGTGGAGGAGTGGGTAGTTGGAACAGATAGGGAAGGCACGCCCGGGTCGGTCATCTCCTAGCCTGGCCCATCCCAAACTTCACCTTGGCAAAGCGAGAAGCAGGAAGGCACCAGGAATTCCTAGGAAATGGTCTCACCCCGATCGGAGAACATTCTTAACTTCCTCGAAGCCACCATTTCCCTCGGGCATTATCACACACTCCCACCCGGACATATTACCTAAGAGATTACTTAAAAGAAAAGCACAAACACACACAAAGAGAAACACACAGCTCGAAGCCGGCAGCTCGGGCTCAGCGTGCGCGGAGAAACCCGCAAACCACGCGGAGCTGCGGCCAAGTTGCTACCGCGATCTCACCGACGGTGCAGGAGGCGGCCGCAACGGCTGAAAGCCCAGCGCGAGGGGCTGCAGCCCCGCACCCGACGCCCCGAGACCCAGCCGCGGGGCAGGAAGCCGGGCGCGGCGGCGCAGCCTCCCGGGAGGCTCGGCCCAGACCGGAGCGATAAGGTGGATCGGCGCTTCCCACCCTGCCAGCTCCGCCCTCCCGGACACATTCCTGAGAAGCCCGACTCCCCGGACGCCGACCAGGGCGCCGGGCAGGCAGGAGCGCGGCGCCACCGCCGCAGGGCAGGGGGGCAGAGCCCGGCCCGCACCACCGCCCCCCCAATCGCCCCCTGCCCGCGCGGCGCCTCTGGGGCGGGGTCGCGGCAGCCGCCCCGCCACAGGTAGCGCGAGCCCGCGCCCGCCGCCGCCCCGGCGCCCCCGGCAGGCCCGCTCCAGGCACCTGGATGAACTGGATGGTGAGCGCCGACTTGCCCACGCCGCCTCCGCCGACCACCACGAGCCGGTACTTCTCCTGGCCGGAGCCGTCCCGCCAGCCGGCCGCGGCCATGGGGACGCCGCCGAGCCCGCCCGGCCACGCCAAGCCGCTGCCCGCCCTAGGCCCGGCTCCGGAGACGTGTGCGGCCGGCGGGCTGCGGGCGAGCGGCGGGCGGGGGTCCCGGGCGCCGGGAGCTGCCGGGAGGGCCGCTCCGGGCGGCAGCGCGGCGCCCGGGCTGGCCGGGTCCCGCCCGAGGCGCGGAGGAACGGGAGGACCGCAGGGGCCAGGGGCGGCAGCGGCCGGGGGGCGCGCGCTCCTCCACACGTCTCCGCAGCGCCTGCCGAACGCTGCCTCCAGCGCCGCTACAAATGGCCGTCTGGGGGCCGGGCTGCGAGGCTGAGATGCTGCATATGCATGAGAGGGCGGGGCGGGGCGGGGCCGCGCTGGCCTGGGCTGAGACTCCGGCGCTGACCCCTGGCGGCTCAGACCCCCGCGGACCCGCCCCTGGGGTCCCTCGACAGTGAGAGTGAGTTGAGGGAGCGCGGGAGTGACTGTGAGGGTGTAAGGTGTGGGAGTGAGATTCAGGCGCTGACAGAGGGCGACTCAGACCCCCGCGACCGGACCCCTCCGATCCCTTAACAGTGAGTGTGCGTGTGTGTGTGTGTGTGTGTGTGTGTGTGTCTATGCGCGCGTGTATACGCGCGCGTGCGCGTGTAGGAGGAGTGGGTGTCAAGTGGGAGCGGGAGGAAGACAGTAGACGGAGTGTGACCATAACTGTGCAATGTCAGGGATTGTCAGGGATTCCGTGGATGAAAAAATACAGTATGTGAAGGCATTGTGAAAAAGAGAGCTGTTGTCATCTTAACTCAGTTTTTGTAGGAGAGTAAATATCCTGTTTTAAGAATACAGATGGTGACGGTGATTGTGTGAAAAATAGTGTGTGACAGTGATTGAGGATCGGAACTGTGTCACAGTAGTTGTGTGTGTGATGGGTTGCAGCGGGGAGGGTGGGGGAGGAACGTGACAGTGACTGAGTGAGCATGGGGGATGTCACAGTGATTGAGGGTGCATGGATGAGAGTAAATGGGACAGGTTTTGTTTATGTCAGGAGAGCATCCTAGTGGCTGCATTTATGTGTGAGAAATATGTGGTCATTGTCTAGAGGAGTGTAAGTGAGAGGTTAGTTTGTAATTATGGACACAGTACATACCAGACATTTACCCAGTGCTAGAGATCCTCTCCTGAACAAAGCCGCATCCCTGCCCTCAGAGAACTTATAGTCCAGTGGGGGAGACAGCCAGGACAACGACAAAATTATCAGGCATAATGATAAGCACTGTAACCATTAAGCACCATGCAGCATGTGTGCCCATAGCAGAAGCATTCCCCCGAGAGTTGAGTGGTCAAGGAAGGCTTCCTAAAAGATCTGAAGAATAAATAATAGAGACAGGTGAATAATTAGAAGAAAGGTATTCCAGAGAAAGGAAAGTGCGTGTACAAAAGTCAGAGCTCAGAAGATAAGAATTATGTCATGTGATTTGGAATGTATTGGGGAAGTTTGCATGCCAGTGATTATGAGCCGAAAGGGATTATAGGGGCATTGGGTGGTGTAATTGGTTAAGCCTCCAGCTCTTGGTTTCTGCTCAGGCCCTCATGTCAGGGTATTGGAATCGAGCCCCACCTTGGGCTCCCCGCTTAGTGGGGAGTCAGCTTGCTATTCTCTCTTCTCTTTGCTCTAACCCTCCCACTAGTTCTCTCTCTCTCTCTCAAATAAAGAAATAAATCTTTTTTTTAAGTGATTATCTATGTGTATGGCAGTTTAACCAAATGTAGCAGGAATCACAGCTCTATGTAGAGGTAGTATCAGGTAGTAGAAAAGGCCATAGGCTCTGGGGCCAAACTGTCTGGATTCAAATCCTAGCTCTTCCACTAATGTTGGGAACTGAAACTCTGTACCCCAAGTTTTGTCTTTCCTAAGGACAGTAAGGCTACTTACCATAAGGGTTGTTTTGTTGCTGTTGTTGTTGTTGTTTTTCAGCAAGAATAAAATGAGTTAATACCTAGAAGGCACATAAAACAGTGCCTGGCATGTAGTAAGCTTCCATCACAGTTTTGGAACATGAGGGCGAATTCTTGGACACTACCTGGTGACTTCCTTGGAACCGACAGAATACAGCAGAAAAGATGCTATATAACTTCCAAGGCTAGGTCAGAAGAGGCCATGCAGCTTCCACCTGTTCTCTTGGGATTCTCACTCTGGGAGAAACAAAGTAAGAAGTTTGGCTACCCTAAGACTCCCATGCTAGCAAGGCCACATGTAAGCATGCAAGTCAGAGGTCCAGCTGAGCTCCAGTAGACCTCCAGCATCAACTGCCAGCCTCGGGAGACATCTTGGATACCCAACACTGCCGAACCTTCACCTGAAGGCAGTCGCTCCTGACCTCTGAGAGACCTGCATGAGAGACCCCAGACCAGCCCTTCCTGATCCACAAAATCATGAGCAAAATAAAGTAGTAAACTGGTTGTCCTTCTCTCACTTTTTCATTTGGAAATTACTTCCATGTGTAAAGTATAAAGTACACCCTTACACCACCTTTACCCAAATTCCACTACTGTGAACATGTTACCCCCCTATT
>NW_019154152.1:486305-505755 GCF_002288905.1 Enhydra lutris kenyoni | reverse complement strand
TCTCTCTTTCATATATATATATATATATATATATATATATATATATATATATATATATATATATATGTATATAAATTTATGGTTATATATCTGATTATATATAATCCATATATAAAAATGAATTTTTTGAACCATTTAAGGGTAAGTTACTGGCATTATGGCCCTTTGTCCCTAAGTACTTCAGTGTATATTTCCTAGGAATAGGGATACGATCTCATATAACTACAGTACAGTTATCAACTTTAGTAAATTTAATACTGATATGAATATTTTCGTCTAATCTAAATTGATATTCCAATTTTGCCAATTGACTCAGTAATGTGCTTTAGAGCATTTCCCTCCCCGCCCCCCCCCCCGCCGCGGGATCCAGCCCAGGGTCAAACAGGTATAAAATGGTTGTTTTAAACACCTATTTTTTTGCAGGAGGGGGAGCAAAATATTTGTTGCACAGCAGTCATAGCCAGAAAGGCCTTAATGACAGAATTATCATCAACGTGAAAAGAAGGAGGAAAAGGAGAGAAAAAAGAAAGAGGAGACTCAAAGAAGTGCTGAGAAAGTGCCAGTTACTCTTCCCACAAATGTCTCTCAATGTCTGCCTAGCCCTAAAATTTCCCATAATCCTTCAGGACCAAGAAGATGACCAAAGTGTCCTGCTTATGCTCCTTGTCTTCTGAAGTTCTAGCCTATTTTCAGTAGAATCTATTTCAGTCCACCTCTTTGTGAGCTGCTTCTATGCCTGAGTCCTGACCAAGATTCTCTTTCCTTCCTACTCTGCACCACTATGATCCCTGTGTATAGGACAATTCCTGAAACCCATCCTATAGGAAATATGTGCCAGTTGCCTCCCAGTCATCCATTTCTCCCTCCTGTCAAATAATATCTCCAAATTTCCCCTCTGCTTTATGAATGGCACCCAAGCCCAGCTACAAGGGTACACTTTAATTCTCTTAAGATTATCAACCTCCACTAGCCACAGTAATTAGCTGGAGGGTGGATGGATAGCCTAGGTCAGGACAATCCGGAACTGATTCAACTGTGGCATCAAAACTACAATGAGATACCACTTCACACTCCCTAGGATCACCATGATAAAAAAGCCAGATAATAACAATTGTTGACAAGAATGTGGTGAAACTAGAACCCTCACACACTGCCAGTAAGAATGTAACACGGTGCTGCTGCTTTGGGAAACAATCTGACATTTCCTCAAAAGGCTAAACATGGACTTAACTATATAACCCCTCAGTACAGATCCAAGATAAATTAAATCATATGCCCATACAAAAACTTGTATATGCAAGTTCATAGCAGCATATTCATACTAGCCAAAAAGTAGAAAGAACCTGACTGTCCATCAACTGATGAGTGGTTAAACAAAATGTGCTATATTCATACAACAGAATTTTATTTGGCAGTAAAAAAGGATGAGATACTGACACCTGCTACAACACGGATGAACATTAAAACCATCATGCTAACTGGAAGAAGCCAGTTACAAAAGGGCACATATTATATAATTCCATTTATATGGAAGGTTCCAAGGAAGAAAATCCATAAAGGCAGAAAGTAGATTAATGGTTTCCAAGACTGAGGGGGAAATGCTGAGTGACTGATAATGTGTATGGGGTTTCTTTCTGGAGATAGGAACATATTCTGAGATTAGACAGTGAGGATGGTGGCACAACTCTGTAAAGATACTAAAAACCATTGAATTATACACTTTTTAAAGTGAATGTTATGGTATATGAATTAAACTTTAATAAAACCATGGGAAGAAAAGATTCAGTTCCAGGATTTTATCTGACCTATCAAGGAAATTTTTTTTTTTTTTAACTCCAAGGTGTCCCCTGTATCATCTCTATTCCTTTTTTTATTATTACTACTCTTTGATTCAAAGTTGAGTGTACAGCAAGCAAGAAGCCTACAGGCTCAACTCCACTGAGACTTCTATTCCAAAATGTTATCTTGCCCTTAGAAAATACCCCAAAAGCCTACACAGAAAGAAACCTCTACAAAAAGAAATCACTGATGACATAGGAGAATATGGGAAAGAAAGAACTGGTTGTCATTCGAGCCAGATAAAGATGAATTTTCATCTTAATCTGGAAAGTTTCCTTCTCAAGTAGCTGGAATAAAATAGGGAATTATGTAAATCTTTACAAAAAGAATGACCTACAAACTTGGAAAGAATGGTAGAGATCATTCCTCTTCCCCTACCGAAAGAAATCCTGTGACTAGGGAAAGAATTTCTTTGCCAATGTCACCTAGCAAGTTGTTAGCAGGACACAGGTCTTCTGACTCCCCTGCTTAGAGCACTTTACCTCATGCCAAGCTGGGTGTTATCCAGTACCCCACAGAGCCTCACAGCACAGAGATGGTGTAATGCTACCGATCAAGAGACCTGTTGAATGCATCATTTTGGCTTAAGCTGAGTGACTGTCTGGCTAAAGGACTGTCAAGAAACTTCGACAAGCAGATTCAAGACCTGATTTGGCCAGCAGATGTGATTTGGTGCATAATTCAATTTTTTAAATCGGACTACCAGCATGTAATTGAGTTATCAATATTTTAAAATAGGACATTTCACAAACAAATCTAGATTTCTAACTCTTCCCAATAAAATTAAATGGAACATCTACCAACATCAGGTCAACATTATCATATGACAACTGGGTCCAGGTAAGTACAGGCTGCCCTTAAGAAAAGGTCTAGGATGCTTCTGTCCTTTAAAGTCACGAGCAGTGTTATTACATCCCATCCCGGTTGATGTTACCTGCCTGGCCTTTGTGGGCTTTAAGTGTTTGCCAATCTTACAACGATCCGCCAGTGCTCTTCAGCTGGGACGCACATCTGAATCACCTGTGATCATCTTAAAATGAAGAACCTGGGCTCCCCTACCTGCCATCTTGATAACCAAGACTCAGAAGTTGTGTATTTAAATACCCAAAGCAACCCTGAGATACCTCCATAGCTGAGAACTCTTGGAGGAGAGTAGACACATCCATGTCCACTCTATTTCAGAACAAACAATGACCTTCTCATCTGGAATGTTGGTGACTCACCATCTCTAAAAACCACCATTGCCCAAATACCATCCCTGGCTCATCCCAGAGAAAGGATCTAAGGGTGGAGTGAGGAAGGAGGTACTGCTGAAATGAAGATCCCCCTGACCTCATCTATAGCTGAGTCAGACAGAGCCCAGGCCCGATAACCAAAGAGGGCCAAACCCCAGATCAGGGAGCATTCTGCTCTTACCGTGGTGGATGGAAGCACACCATCCACTAACTTCCTTAATGGGCCTCTGCTCCTAATGTGAATGAATGGCTGGTGGAGAATGAAACAGCCCAGCAGGAGCTGCGTGCATCTGAGATGAGACAGATGCACAAATCTATTCCTTGTTTAAAGATCACACTGCTAAGAATAGAAACTGAAACACACGCTGTAGCGTGGGCACACACAGCCCTGAGGAAGGCCACAACAGAGCCAGAGGAATCCATAGCTTAGCGGAGGATTGTTGTAGAATCATAGAGCCCTGGATAGAGCAGAAAAAGTACCCTGAGATCATTCCCACTTTAAAGGTGGGGAAGCAGAGGCCCAGATAGAAAAACGTGGTCCCTGGAGATAGAGCAGAAGGACGACGGGAACTCAGATTCTGCCTCTCAGCTTGGGGCCTGACGCAACGTAGTGCATTGCCTTGGGAGCCCCAGAGCCTAGGAGACAGAGCAGGGTCAAAGTCACATGCCCCTTTCAGGCAGTGGTTGCCCGGAGCAATCAACAAGAGTGTCCACTGCTGCATCTTTTTTAAATAATGAAAAATCAAAACTACTTAAATATTCAACAACAGAGACTCAATTAGATAAATGATGCTACAATATGAATATGAATACTACCTGGCATTAAAAATAATGTTTATCTGTATGGGAAAATGAGAATAGGATACAAATCCATATATACAGAAATATGAAACACATATTTAATAGCTACCATTTACTGAGCACTGACCAGGAGCCTGGCATCGTGCTGATTACTTAAAACCCATTAACCAGTTTAATCCACAAATCAACCATATGAGGTGGGTTCTATTACTGTTTGTATTAAAAAAAAAAAAAGTTGAAGCACAGAGATGTCATATAGCTAGTACAAGGCAGAGTGCGTATTTGAACCTATGAGTGGCTCAAAGCTTTTCTACTTAATCATTATGAACAGATGAAAAGAAAGAAAGGCCAACAGGATATTCAGTTATCCTAGGTAGTGAGATCACAAGAGGGTTTTATTTCCTACTTTGAGTTTTCCCATATTTCATTCTTTCTCTCTTCTTCCTTCCTTCCTTCCTTTCTTTCTTTCATCCTTTCTTATTTATTTATTTGAGAGAGAGAGAGAGAGAGAAAGAGAGTGGGGAGGAACAGAGGGAGAGAGAGAGACAGAATCCCAAGCAGACTCTGCACCAAGCACAGAGCCCAATGTGGAACCTGATCCCATGACTCCAAGATCACGACCGGAGCTGAAACCAAGAGTCGGGGCTTAACCAACTGAGCTACCCAGACACCCCTCTTTATGAACAAATTTTAATGATATGGGCAAAGCAGGAGTCAAGTTTGTACATATATAACCTAACTATGTAAAATTTAGTGTTCGTTAGATAATCTGGGAATTAACTCTTCCAGAAAGAACAAGAATTAGGGTCAATATATAGAAAATCCCTCTGTCGTCCTGTTATTACTCAGGTGAACTGTGATGGCTGCTTTGTCCCTTCCTTTCCTGCAGCAGATTTCCAAAAAGAGTCACGCCTGCTGCTGTAAGGGGACTGAACCCTGAAAATCAAGCTTCTTGTAGCACATAGGTCTGGTTTATAGAACCCCAGACAGAGACCTCTTTAATCCACATCCCTTACCAGGACCGTGACTATGACTGTCTTAAAGATTTGTGAAGAACTTGTGAAAGACCAAGAGTGTGGAATAGAAAAAATGGAAGTCTTTGCTTTGAAATGATAAGCTAAAACATCTCTAGCTTCCAGAATAGGACACAACTTCAAGTGCAGCCATATGGTTTTAGGTTGGATGGCTGGTAGAACCTGACAATAAGGCTAAGGCAGACAGCTCCTAGGAGGCTTTTTAAAATGCACTGGTTTCAAGGCCCCATTCCTGCCCCCAGAGAACTACACTGTTCCAGGAGAGAACTGAAAGGAAATGCTTTGTGATTGCAATCTTCCCTTCTGTACCCCATGAGCTACAGGATACTTCTATCTCCTGCAGGTGCGATACCAGTGGTCTAGTGAGAACAAATAAGGTTTTCTTCATGGGGCGCTCAGGAGTGCTGGAGAGAGAGCGTGAGACACAATGCCCTAAGTGTAAGGAGGGAAGATACCTGAGAGATCCTCTACTCCACCCCTCGCCATATTAGTCAGTGTTGGGCATTAGGGGACCCAATAAATAACAGCCCTCTTCCTCACCCAAGTTCTGAACCAAGTGAGAAAGAGGACACAGAAAACCAACAGATGGAAATTAAAATGTCAGCTTTATTACTGCTAAGAGCTACCCTGGAGGACATGGCTTAGATGTGAGGTCAAATGAGCTTGCCTACATGGTTCCCAGAATAAACTTACCACTGAGTTACAGGCAGGGCTGGAAAGACCGCAGGCCTCATCTACAGGGAGCTGCCTCTATACAGCTTGTGGCACCTATAGGAATAGAGAAGAACCTGCCCCTTTAGTCAGACAAGCTGTCAAAGAAAACAAAGGGAAGAGTTAAACTGAGCATGCCCAGATCATGCTGCTGAACTCATTAATTAGATAATGCATACCTTCTTCATGGAAAAGGGTGAATAAGAGGGTGGGGAGGGAGTCTGGGAGTCTCACTCTAGTGATTTTCAAATTTTAATGGGCATCAGAATCACCAAGAAGACTTACTCCCACACAGATTGCCAGGCTCCATCCCCAGGACCCTGATTCGGTGATTATGGGATAGGGCCTGATAAACTGTTTGTTTGGTTTTTTAAAATATTTTGTTTTAGGGTGCCTGGGTGGCTCAGTGGGTTAAGCCGCTGCCTTCGGCTCGGGTCATGATCCCAGGTCCTGGGTTCGAGGCCCACATCGGGCTTTCTGCTCGGCAGGGAGCCTGCTTCCTCCTCTCTCTCTGCCTGCTTCTCTGCCTACTTGTGATTTCTCTCTGTCAAATAAATAAATAAAATCTTTAAAAAAAAATATTTTGTTTTACTTATTTGCAAGAATGAGAGAGCATGTGCACAAGCAGGGGGAGCAGTAGGCAGAGAAAGAAGCAGGCTCATCGCTGAGCAAGGAGCCCGATGCAGGACTTGATCCCAGGACCCTAGGACAATGACCTGAGCTGAAGGCAGACGCCCAACAGACTGAGCCACCCAGGTGTCCCTAAACTGTGTTTTTAACAAGTTCCCTGGTGATGATGATGCTGCCTCTCCTTGTCCCACACTTTGAGAACCAAGGCTTAACGAAAATCTCTCCATTTGGACTTAAGGAGGAATAAATGTTCCCTTCGACAATCAGGATGTTTGGTTGCCAGTGAGAGAAACCCAACTCAGATGGAAATAAAAAGAACTTATCGGTTCACATAACTACATGATACAGCTGTCGCACTAACATCAAGCTGGACCAGACTCGGAGACTCCAATGGTAACTTTAGGACCCTTTCACTCTCTGTATCTCTCAGCTGTACTTCCTCTACATGGCTCTTGTCTTAAGCAGGGTTTCCCCTGGGGTTGGCAAGATGGCACCACTCAAATTCTTTCCCCTAAGCCAGTGTTTCTCAAACTTCAGCATGAATCAGAATCACCTGGAGGACTTGTTAAAACACAGATGCTGGGGGCCCAGCCCAGGAGTTTTTGATTCAGTAGACCATGGGGGAAAACCCAAGAATTGGCAGTTCTAACAAATTCCCAGCTGATCATTTCAATGCTCTCAGAAGAATGGAGAGAGGATGCTGGAGAGACATAAACAACAAATGTTCACTACTCTTTGTTTTATAGATCGAAAAACTGAGAGGTTAAGGGGCTCATTTGTTTTCTCCCATTCGAAAGATAAAAGTTTGTCCAAAGGACACGTGGGTACAATTAGAAGAGCTCGGGTTTTGAAGTAAGAAAACCTAATGTCAAATCTCATCCCCACCAGGAAAGCCTGAATGGTTTAGGGCAGGTCACTAAATGTCTTTGCTCTTTCTCTGGTGCTTTAAAACGAAAATAACAGTAACACCTACTTATAGGGTGAGATGAGGGTGTGATCATTTACTGGAACATGTCAGAGTCCTTTATAATTAAAGGAGTATTGATGGTGAGTTTGAAATTATTTTAAAAGTCAATGTGAATTATACATAAAAATTAAAATGACAGTTACTATTTTTGTTTCATCAGTATTATTTTTCACTTATACAACTGTAAAGGTGAAATATTTATAAGACTCTGGTGTGAAAGTCAGGGGAAGCAGATATTTTCATTCACTGTTAATTGAGTCCAGCCCATATCCTGGGACTTTGCAATGTACTCAGGGACCCAGTGCCTCAAGAATTTCATCTCTTTGCCTGACGGATTTTTCTGAACTGTGCAAGTCCATTCTTGCTACCAGCAGACCAGCTCAGAGAATTAGCACCCACCTACCCGCATGACTCCTATCTCACACCCCCATGCTCCCAGAGCAGCCACCAGCCAATCTGGGGGGATGCAGTTCCCTCACCTTTGTTGAGGAAGATCCAGATCACGTCTCATAATTTCTTAGTGGGAACAAGCTCCAGTCACCATGGAGTAGCTGAGCCGGCTTCATAACACATCTCTTTAATGGGTGCCTTCTCTTCCCTGGAGCAATCGAGTAAATGACCCAACAATTGGGCAGCATAGTATCGAGTAAGGCGGGATGTCCAAAGAAGTAAAACACACCATTCCAGGTTATAATGGGGAAACAAGACAAAAATACCATAATATTTAGGGAAGAGTAGAGGATGGGACTAAAGAAAGGCCTCAGCCTACAGCTCAATGAAGCTTGAGCTACAGGACATGGAATATGGCAGTGACGGGAAGATGACATCTGGATAAGCAGAGATGAAGAGGAAAGCATGTTGGGGAAGATAATTTCTAGTGGAGATGCAGGATAAGCCCAATATCTTGATGCATGGTAAAGAACTTCAAGCTTTGGAATTAGAAGGGACCAGGGTCTGAATCCAGATCTACCCTTTATTGTTGGACACAGTTACTTACCCCCTCAGACAGGATAATAACTGGGCTTCCAAGCCGGGCTGAGATATCTGGATTATATAGCCCCCACAGGTGGCCATTGTAGACAATTGGTCTTCATGATCTTCCTTGAATGCTTGCCTGAGGGCAGACCAGAAAGGAGACCAGAGAGAAGGAAGACCACAGGCAGGAGAAGAGGAAAGATATTTTCCTCTACGTGCTGAGATCCCCAGACCTGGAGCAGAATGGAGAATGAAGAGGAAATTGGGAGCCCCAGATGGAATGTGAGGTCCCTCCAGGCCCAGGCTGGATGGGGTAGTGTGGCAGAGGGAGACCTTCCATTGCTGCCCTTGGTGTCATCCCAGCCTCTGCCGGTCACTCCGTGGTCACCCATCCAATCTCCAGGCCCAGAGACATCCAAAGCCCTCTCCTACACTAGATCTTCGTTTCCCTCTCTTGGCTTCTTGACCTTTGATTCCTCACTTCTCTTTGTTTCTGTTTCACTCTCTGTTCCAGCTTTTCTATCTCTGATGCAGTGCTTCCCTGTCTCTTTGTTTCTAGTTCAGTTGTCTAAAGTTCTCTCTCCATTTCACTCACACTTCTCTCCATAACAAGCCCCTGCTCCCTGGACAGTTTTGTTTGCATTTACTAAAACCCCAAACAAAGCAAAACAAAAACCAGAGGCTTGGCTTGTTCACAAAAGCCTATCAATCTAAAACCCAATGTAATTATTTAGATTCATACAATACTAAAAAAAAAAAAATCCCAGATTAAAGAAAAAAATATATAAAAGCCAAATCACAGGAAAAACTGGCAGGAAATTGAATTCACTACTTATCAGATCTTTGGAGGAATAGTAACTTTTAAAGCACTGAAGCAAAAGAAGAAATGACAAAGGAAAAGATGAACAGATTTTACTACATAAAAATGCGAAGCCTCTGTACGAAGAAAAGTAACAAGAGGCAGATAAAAATAGACCAAGAAAAATGTTTGCAGTAAGCGTTCAAAGAATGAATATCTGAATTATATGAAGTTCATGTCGTAAACAGAAAAAATAAAGCCTGAATAAACAGACATCTTCCATAAATAGAAATATAACCATAAGTCAACATAAGGAAAAGTGTTGAGCTTCATATTCTGAAATAAATGCAAATTAAAACACTAATAGGAACCATTTCCCTGCCATTATACTAGCAAAAGTTACAGCGATAATACCCAATGTTTGTGGTTAAGTAAATTTTCTCAATACTTTTGGAACACTCTTTGGCAATAATTATCAAGAAACTTTAAACCATTTGTACCTTTGTCCCTTAATTCTAGTCCAAGGGATTTATCCTAAGGCAGCAGATTTTAAACTATGCCCCTTGCAACCTCAGACGTTCTACAGAGCTGTCCGTGCCACTGCTGGGGAGGGTATGTATTGGCCATGTCCTGGGGCTATAAGCAAAAGAAGTTAACCCTGCCTATCTTAAGCCAAAAGTCAATGCACTGAAACAAACTCAGAGGCTCACAGAATCTCTGGGAAACTCTACAACCAGGTTTTGAAAACAGGCAGGAACCAAGAATTCCAGAGGACTAGGCAGCTGGAACCACAGGTCACAGGGCAAGAACAGTCAGGTGCATGCGGCATTGCTGCTGAGAGGAAGATGACCTCTGATCACCCCAACACTGTCACATGCTGGTCATTCAAAGACAGGAAAGAATGTCTGATTGACTGAACCTAAATCCCATGCTTCAGGTTTGCCAAGGACGCAGGAGGGAAGGGTGCAGAACGCGGGTCCTCAGCTTCCTCAGGGGAGATGGGAACTATCTCCTGAGCATAAGCCCATGGAGGATTTCTCCCAGATGGAACACTAAGTACTAATTGCAAAGTGATAGGGGTGCGAACAGCTAGAAAGCAGGAAACACTTTGTACCGGGGAGTGGGGTTGCTGACCACACAAAGCTCTAAGCTCTCATTGTCACTTCAGCCAAAGCAACTGCACTTTCATCAGCTTTTCCAAATGCGCGTCCAGGCAAGATTTTATTTGAAGGAAGGTTTTCACAGCTTCAGCGCTTCTGAGAAGCCCCTGTGACAACACCAGAAAGCCTGGTTTAGTGCACATTCCCAACTCCTGTCTTCTCTGCTGCTGCCAAATAAGGAGGTTGGGAAGATGCTTGCTTTTGTAGCCTCCCATACTGGTAGGGGTGCCATGTAACGCAGTTCTGGCCAAAGAGACCTAAGTCTATGTCTCCTGGGGGTGACTGTGGATGACAACAGTGCAAAGGAAGACCTGAGTGGCATTTTTTTTTCCTCTTTCCTCCCTTGAATACTGATACTATAATTAGAGCTTCAGCACTCATTTTGAGAATATGAACATAAGAAAAAGGCCCAAAGAACCAAATCTACCTTTGAGTGACTTATTACATGAAAAAAAAACATCTCTTCATTTAAAGTACTTTAGAGAAGCTTTCTGTTCTTTGTGCCTGGGTGGCATGGTTGGCTAAGCATCCGACTCTTGGTTTTGACTGAGGTCGTGATTTCAGGATCTAGGAATTGTGGGATCAAGCTCCGTCTCAGGCTCAGTGCAGAGTCTGCTCAAGATTCTCTCTCTCAGGGGCGCCTGGGTGGCTCAGTGGGTTAAAGCCTCTGCCTTCGGCTCAGGTCATGATCCCAGGGTCCTTAGATCGAGCCCCGCATCGGGCTCTTTGCTCAGCAGGGAGCCTGCTTCCCTTCCTCTCTCTGCCTGCCTCTCTGCCTACTTGTGATCTATCTGTCAAATAAATAAATAAATAAATAAAATCTTTAAAAAAAAAAAGATTCTCTCTCCTGATCCGTCTGCTGCTCCCTGCACAATCCCCCCCCACCCCAGCTCTCACTCTCTCTCTCAAAATGAATAAGTAAATCTTTAAAAAAAGAAACACATTGCTAATTGATACACCCCAAGAGAAAAATCCAAGAGAAAGTAAAAATATATACTGATAAGTTGTTCATTATAGAATTTTCCAAATTGGTTAACATGCTTAAAAAAAAAAAAAAGAACTGAATTTAAATTTCTAATTGTAGGAGATTGCTTAAATTACAGTCAATCCACTGACTGAAATATTATGCCCATTTAAGCTGGTATGAAGTCATTATATGTTTATGATAAAGCAATAATTAAAACACACTACATACTTTTATCTATATTATCACACTATACACAAATGCCCAGCTACAGGGGCGCCTGGGTGGTTCAGTGGGTTAAGCCTCTGCCTTCAGCTTGGGTCATGATCTCAGGGTCTTGAGATCAAGCCCCACATCGGGCTCTCTGATCAGCAGGGAGCCTGCTTCTCCCTCTCTCTCTGACTGCCTCTCTGCCTACTTGTGATCTCTCTCTCTCTCTGTCAAATAAATAAATAAAATCTAAAAAAAAGAGAAAAAAAGCCCAGTTACCTACAGTAGCCACTATCACCTTTTAAGGAACTGCATCACCTATAAGCACCTGCTTGGCAGAGTAGCCCTAAATAACCATGTCCTTGCCATGTGGCTCTATGTCCCCTCCTCTCCACACAGCTGACTCGGTCAGGAATGGGCAACAGATTCAAGAAGCCAACATCCTCTGAAATGTTTTGTTGTAAAACTCCTCCCAAACAGGGGTGAACTGGGCCAACAGGTTTCTCATCCTTTGGAATCCTACTTGGGGAATACCGAATCAGGTAAATCACATCAGGAGCTGAAGCTTAAAGATCAGGGACTCCTGGGTGGCTCAGTAGGTTAAGTGTCAGCCTTCAGCTCGGGTTACAATCCCAGGGTCCCCGCATGAATCCACAAATCCTTGCTCGGTGGAGAGCCTGCTTCTCCCTCTACCTGCTGCTCCCCCTGCTTGTGCTGGTTCTCGCTCTCTCTGGCAAATACATAAAATCTTAAAAGAAAAAAAAAAGGATATATAGATCATGAGGTCAAGTATGGCAAAGAGAGACTGTGAACATATGCGTTATAAAGAACTAGAAAATAGTAAGCTGAGAAAAGATACAAAGTTTAGGGAAGTCGGCCAGATGAATGGAAAGAAAGAGGTAGACAGAAAGAAGGGAAACCACAAAAAGTAGCTAACTTTGGTAAATAACAGAGCTAGAGCAAAAATCAAGAAGTCCTGCTGAGTTCTGGAAAGCTGCTTTAGATCCCGAACACCTTTCCAGCTCCAGTCCAACAGGCCTAGCTGGACCCCAGCGCCTTTTGCTGAATTTCAGTGGGACTGTTTTCTCTTCCCTTTCAGCTAAATGGTTTCAATTAGATCCTGTAACCTGTGTGAGTTATTCATTCCTGGAGATATAATAGCCTGGCATAGGTAGAAATAGAATCCTATAAAAATACTCTTTGGGGGTGCCTGGGTGGTTCAGTGGGTTAAAGCCTCTGCCTTCGGCTCAGGTCGTGATCCCAGGGTCCTGGGATCGAGCCCCGCATCGGGCTCTCTGCTTGGCAGGGAGCCTGCTTCCTCCTCTCTCTCTCTGCCTGCCTCTCTGCTTACTTGTGATCTCTGTCTGTCAAATAAATAAATAAAATCTTTAAAAAAAAATATTCTTTGTATATGGCCAGGAACATGAACAAATAAAAACTATTTATTTGTCAGAGAAAGAAGTTTGTGGATATTTCTGTTGAGGAATTCATTATTGTTGTTCTAATGTTGTTTTTACATTAAATAATGTTTTAAAACTACTGTAGTAAAGCCTTAAATCCTTGCGTACTGTTTGACCCTGAATACTACTTCCAAGAATGTACGAATATAATCAAAAGTAATGCATGAAAATGTACGTACTTGAGTACTCATCACAGCATTGTTGTAGTGGGAAAAAATGGAAACCACTTAAATGCCAAACAACAGAGTATTGATTTTTTTTTTTCTTTTTAAGATTTTGTTTATTTATTTGACAGAGAGATCACAAGCAGGCAGAGAGGCAGGCAGAGACAGAGAGAAGCAGGCTCCCTGCTGAGCAGAAAGCCCAAAGCAGGCCTCCATCCCAGGACTCTCAAGATCATGACCCAAGCGGAGCCTTAACCCACTAAGCCACCCAGGCGCCCCAGAGTATTGATTAAATAAATTATGATATATCCACATAATGGGATCCTGGACAAGCATTAAAAATCACATTGTAGAAGTACATAGGTTGGTACAGAAAAGTTCGTGATTTGCTGCTAGGAAGAAAAATCAAAGAAACAAACCAATAAAAAGCCCTTCAAAAGACTCACCGTTTTGGTGCCTTTATTTTGGCGGGGTGGGGAAAAAACAATGTATGTTTTTACAGGCACAGAAAATAGTAACACGGAAGGACAGACACTAACAAGTAAGCGTGGTTGTCCTTGGGTTGGGACGAAGGGATGATTAGAAGAAATGTTTGATATTCTGCTTTTTTTCGTGTTTTTCCACCTTGAGGATCTTATTTATGTAATTATGGAAGGGAGGATGGGAGGTGGTCCCCCCTCACCCCGTTTTCAAAGAAAAACCTGCTGACTGCCTGTGTGCCTAGGGAACCCCTGCCGCAATTCCCACCACTTCCCACCGGCCCCCAGCTCGGGGAAAGCCGGAGCACCAACAACATCAGACTTGCTCTCAGCGCAAAGCGAGCAGTAATAGGAGAGCGGACCGCAGCGCTGGCACAGGGGCTGGGCAGCGGTGAAGCCGCGCACGCCGGTGGGAGGACGCGACAGGAGCCAGCCCGGGGCAGCAGATCTCGCGGCCCCCTCCTCCGCGCTGGCCGCCGGCGATGCGCTCGGAGGCTTGACTCCAGGGCGCTGGGGGAGGGGGGGCGTGCGTGGCCACCGCGGTGCCTACAGACTGTGCTGTCAGACAGACGGGGCTTCACGCTCCTGAAAAGCCAAGTGGACTAGGCGGAAGGGGCCGTGAGGGAGACTCGGGCCTGGCCGGGGCCGCGGAAGCCCGCTCTGCGCTCGGAGACCGCGCGCCACTGCTCGGGAGCCGGAGAGGGCGCAGGGGCTTGACGTCGCGGGAGGCCAGGCCGGGGAGGGTCACCCCCGGGGCGGGCGCGCGGGGGTCATGTGCCTCCCGCCCCGCCGCCGCCGGGCCAGCCTCCCCAGCTCGCGTCCGCCCCGCCTGTCCGCCCGCCGCGGGGGCCTGTCCGGCTTGTTTTAAACAGACAAAGAATGCATGGAGACAGAAGAAATATGGGAGTGGGAGGACATAGATTTGGTTCCCAGCTCATGACCAGGAGCAGGTCCTCTTGCTGCCTTATGGCCCCGTTCTCCATCTGTGACATGGGGATAAGGCTAATATTTACCCCAACAGGGAGCTAGGAGTCTTTTTTTTTAAGATTTTATTTATTTATTTGATAGAGATCATAAGTAGGCAGAGAGGCAGGCAGAAAGAGAGGGGGAAGCAGGCTCTCTGCTGAGCAGAGAGCCCGATGTGGGGCTCGATCCCAGGACCCTGGGATCATGACCTGAGCCGAAGGCAGAGGCTTAACCCACTGAGCCACCCAGGCACCCCCGCTAGGAGTCTTTTTAACAAAGGCAAAAATGATACAGGGAAGGACAGGTGAAAACTGCCCGGTAGATTAGGTAAGGCTAAGCTAATGTCAGTCCCTGCTCATCAGATGGACGCTGTTTAGTTCTTTCCTTTGGAATGTTACTTGTCTAAATCACCTACCACTTTCCACACTTTACAGTGGGAGCCGTCACAGAAAAATGATAATGTGGAGATGGGAAGGAAAGCAAATCCAGAGCAAACGCATGGTTACCAATGGAAAGATCGATCAAGTTTCTGAGATTGGGGTTTGAATTCAGTCCTGAGTTTCACAATGGAGAAGGTATGTTAAAAAAAAAAAAAAAAAAAAAAAAAAGGATCGGTTATATTGTTCTCATTATTGGAGATGAAGATTAGTACAGAGGCAAAGATTACATGTCTTCTGGGGAAAATGGAGTGTTCTCTAAATCCACATTGCTTAGGTGTTGGTCCTTTATATACCACCTTCACTTGTTTTGCTGTACCTGTATATCACACCTGCTTTTAGTTAATACTTTAAGAATCTAACAAAAATCATTTCCCAAGAAAAAAATATACCCCTTCTTTAAGTGCTTGATATATATTTTCCCTAATATAGTACTTAATTAAAAAATACACAACGATGAAAATAGAAAATGCTCATCCTCTAACCACCTGAGATGATCTAATATGATGCATATGTGTGTGAACATAATGTGTGAGGGCTGTGTGTACCTCACTAGGGTAGAGGTACACACCCTGCTCTGGTGTTTGGTGACCCCCTTACAGAGCCATGGCATCTCCCCACTGACAGATCCTAGTCATCAGCAGGGCCAGCTCCCTGAACCACACTGAGGAGATGAGGCCCAGCAAAGGGATTACTTTTCCAAGATCACACATCAAGAGACAGATGGGCTGAGGCTTCCCCACCTCCAGCCCAGTGCCCTTTGCTCCCCATTACCCACTGCCTCATCCCTTGTCCCTTCCCCCACCATCCTGGTTGACCCCTCAGTCAGCACCTCCTCACAAAGTCCACTAATGTGCCCACGTCCAATTCTGAGGGGGAGATGAATGGATGCAATTCAGGTGACTCCTCAGGACAACCTTGGATTCTTTTCCAAGATTATGAACTCCAGGAGAGGAAGAGCTATGATTTAGGAGGTTGGTGGAGAGCAGTAGGTGTGGATGTGGAGTTCTCTAGACCTCATCTTAACCAGTAAGTGGTGAAGAAGCTTTGGACAGATTGCAAAGGATCATGGGAAGTGGCCAGAGGAGGGGAAAGATTTCCAGGGCTCTGAACTCCTGACAGGCTGCAGCTCCTGGGGGGCCAGAGTGGGACCTCAAGCCTCCTGGCTCCGATCTAGGGCTTGTTCCCATAGCAACACCTGACAGAGGCTCAGGGGAGCCAAAAAGGCATTTCCCATGTCTGTTCCGAGTGTTGGGCATTACAACTACTAGACTTTGTGGGGTCTCTGTACCCCTCTTCTCTTCCCAGTTCTGCATCAGAGCTTAACTCCAGATGGGATCTGCGGGTTGTTCTCACTGGTCCAAGGCAGCACTGCTCATCTGCTTTGCAGGGGCCCTGGGAGGTCTCTGGGTGAAGGGGTCATTGCCCTTTCTGGCCCAAGAGGAGCTGCCTGGGTTTCAGGTTACCATCCTTCAGTCCTTGATACAAGTTTCCTTGGGACCCACCTAGGCTGTGCTAGCTCATGAGCCCCTTCGGGCGTATAACAAGCAGCCTTCATCTCTGGTGGGCCCACTGGGGAAGGGAGCTGCTCCGTGTGACACGGGGTAAATCACTTTACCATTCTGGGCTTCTGTTTCCTCATCTGCTCACTCATTTTCCTAATTCTTGTTCTGCTATAAGAATTAGAAATTTGGGTTCTCCTCTTATACTGTTGGCCGGAATGCAAGTTGGTGCAGCCACTTTGGAAAACAGTGTGGAGATTCCTTAAGAAATTAAAAATAGAGCTACCCTATGACCCTGCAGTTGCTCTACTGGGTATTTACCCCAAAGATACAGATGTAGAAAAGAAGGGCCATCTGTACCCCAATGTTCATAGCAGCAATGGCCACAGTCACCAAACTGTGGAAAGAACTGAGATGCCCTTCAGCGGACAAATGGATAAAGAAGATATGGTCCGTATATACAATGGAGTATTATGCCTCCAACAGAAAGGATGAATACCCAACTTTTGTATCAACATGGACAGGACTGGAGGAGATTATGATGAGTGAAATGAGTCAAGCAGAGAGAGTCAATTATCATATGGTTTCGCTTATTTGTGAAGCATAAGGAATAACACAGAGGACATGGGGAGATGGAGAGGAGAAAGGAGTTGGGGGAAATTGGAGGGGGAGACGAACCATGAGAGATTGTGGACTCTGAGAAACAAACTGAGGGTTTTGGAAGGGAGAAAAAAACTGGGGTGAGGGGTTAGGTGAGCCTGGTGGTGGGCATTAAGGAGGGCACGTATTGCATGGAGCACTGGGTGTGGTACCTAAACAATGAATCATGGAACACCGAAAAATTAAATTAAATTTAAAAAAAAAAGAAATTTGGGTTCTGAGGTCAGGCTGACTTGGTTTCTAGTCAAATTTCTCCTAAAGGAACGCAGAATTCCATGGAGGTCACAGACACACAATGATATACCATAGAGACTAGCACAAAAGCAAAAGCCTCGTTTCTTTGTCGAGGCAGCACAGGCAGTGAGTGGCAGAGTAAGGGCAAGAATGCAAGGCCTGCACCAGAATGCAGAGACACATCAAACAAATCATTACTGCAATGATCAATCATAAATGTGACCGGGGCTGTGAAGGAAAAGTAGAGGGTACTATGAGGATGGAAAACAGGATAACATGACAAAAGTCATATGAAAGATTCTTCAAAGAGTCATGGGAATCATCTAATCCCAAGAATAATGGGAAAAGGTTACTGTAGTGGAGACAGGACTGGAAAGATGCAAAACTAGAGGCTGGGAGGCCTTCTAAGAGGCTCTTGCTGTCATCAGATAAAAGATGGATACGGTGTGGGTTAGCAGAGTGGGGAGACTAGGCTGAGTCGGTAAAGCCATCAGGACTCAGTGATTGATTCAGTATGAAAAAGGGGAAAGAGAGGGCAATGTCAAGGATGACCCTTGTGTCACAGGAATGAACAAATGAGTAAACGATGGTGCCATCTGCTAAGACCAGAGTATGAGAGGAGGAGCGGGTTTTACAGAAGATCTTTAGGTAAACTTCAACCATGTTGGGCTTTCTAGTCGTCATGGTGGTTGTCTTGATTGCTTTGGTCTGGGCAGCCTAGGTTTGACTATGAAATCGCAAAAGCAGTTAAATGCCCGAGCCTCTTGGTTAGAGAGGAGTGGGCTTTGGAGTGAACCCAGTATGGCAACAGTGGCCACGGTGGACAGGGAGAGGGAGCCTGCCTGTCCCCAACTAGAGGAGGGAATGGATGGAGCACAGGCTTTGAATGACACCCGTTGGTTTCTCTTCCCTTTTAACCACCAGCCATGTGACCTTGGTCTAGCTGAGCATAAGACCCATCATTTGTAAAATGGAAATGATTTTAGCAACCTCACCGAATCATCGTGAGAGTTATGCTACAATACAGTTAAGAGTCCAAAAGATTCTCACTTATGTGACATTTCAGACAAGCACCTTGTACTCGATCTTTTAAGATTGGCATGATGTCTAATACCGTTACATCTTTTTTTGAACAAAATAAGATATCCAGAGTACTAATTACAGTAGAGAGACAGAGTAGCATAGGTTTGTGTAGATATTTTGGAACTAGACAGCCCTGGGTTCAAGCCTAGGCTCAATCACTTCCCAGCCGTGTTGACTTAGGGCAATTTTTCACTGAGTTTCCTTCTCTGAAAAAGTGGGCGAGTAATAGAATCCACTTCATGGGGTTGTTGCATGGATTACATGAAATAATGATGTAAAGCCCTTTGCCCTTGCTATGTGTTCTGAAAATGCCCATTATTGTTATTATTTGTAATTCAGAGTCTGGCACACAGTACATATTCATTACGTTTGTTCCCCTGCATCCTCCCCTCCACGCCTCCACCCTGCACAGGTCCATCTGCACACATTTTACGTACACAGGCTTTACTCAGTGTCTGTACGCAGAGGGACCAGAGCTTCCTAGGTTCAAGTTCCTCACAGCACCCCCAATTCAGCTCTCTCCACAGCAACCTATTCTTCCCCTTCTTTCGACAAGCACAGCAGATAATATAGGACATTGTTGTGTTGTTCTCAAGTACCAGCTCCCCTCCCTCACTGGGAGAGTAAGAGACAGAGGCTCTAGGCCATATGCTCACATCATCAGCTGTGTTTCCATGACGACCAGCCCAGCATAACTAGACGTTTCAGCAGAGATGAGCTGTGACACCCAGCTCTCCACAGAATGTAGCTGACTAGCTCTTATTACATTCCTTACACTGACCTAAGGACTAAAGCAGGCAAGATATGGCTCTGAGGGGTGGGGAAGTTTTTGTTTGCATAAGTTAAGAGACTGAATTTGGAAATGCATTTGGCTGTCCACAGCAGCAGTAATTGCTTTGGCTGTAATATGTTTAAAGAAATCTGAAAATTCCTGTTCTAAATGCCACAAGAGAGGAAGGTACCTATTACTATGTGAACAAAACAAAGATGCAGACCTAATACTTCCTCCCATCCAAGTACTAACCAGGCCCAACCCTGCTTAGCTTCCAAGATCAGACAAGATCGGGCACGTTCAGGGTAGTACGGCCATAGACCAAACCTAATACTTCCTAAGAGGGTCACAGAAGACCTTGACCACCA